>NC_141876.1:572134447-572436299 GCF_056163025.1 Triticum urartu
GCAGCCATCGCTGAAACGGAGGCATCAGACAAAACATTCGGCGTTGCCGGAGGAGCTGGTGGCGGAGATCTTTGCTCGTCTGCCGGCCAAGTCGGTGCGCCGCTTCCGCTGCCTGTCACGTTCGTGGTCCGCCACACTCTCGTCGTCCTCCTTCACCAACCTCCACCTCGAGCGAGCGAATCAACGGGAAGGCCCGCCCAAGCTCCTGTTCACGATTGCGCAGTACCGCTTCCACGCATGGCGGCACAGCACTGGTTCTGTGGCGGCGGAGCAGCTGACCGCCGGCGTCCTACCTCTCCCGCGACTTGAGCCGGACTGCGCTGTCGAGGTGCTCACCGTCAAGCCATGCCATGGCCTCGTCTTGCTCCGCCGCAAGTACTTCCGTGGCCACTACCTGTGCAACCCGTGTATGGTGTACCGGCGAGCTCTCGCTTCTCCCGGACAGCGAGATACCGTCCACGATCATGTTCGGGCGCCAGCGGTGCCACAACAACAACAGCCTAGTGGCCTACGGCCTGGGTTCCAAAGCGAAGCAACATAAAGTCATACGTCTCATCTCCCTGCACGACGAAGGAACGGCGAGTTGCGAGCTCTTGCCGCTCGACGGCGTGTCCGTGCACTGGAGGCCGGCCGCCTCGTGCAATAGTCATCACGCTTCCATTGCGCGGCCAGAGGCAGCCGTGTTCTTCGATGGACATCTTCACTTTGTCCAGCACCACCATCAGGGCCAGGGCGTCATCACGACTTTCGACGTCTCCGACGAGTCCTTCAGCTCGTTGTCGGCGCCGCCGGGACTAGAGAATGTTCCATTTGGGCTGGCCGTGTTGGATGGATGCCTCTGCGCTCACTACAATGGACTTTCTCTGAGTGGCGACGACCCATTCTATATCTCGCGGCTCGTGAGAGCAAGTGGGCAGTGGGAGCAGCTCTGCTGCATCCAGCGGCAAGCTTGGCATGCCCTGCTGCCGCCGTCAAAATGGGTCTATCCGCTCGAAATCTACCACGACGGCGGCCGCAACAAGAAGATCCTGTTCGCCACAGGTGTGTCAACTGTTTTTGTGGTGGACCTCAGCCGCAAGGCGGCTGCCCCGGAGATTGTGTTCTCGCCGGCGATGCTGGGCCGCGACGTCGACCATGCAATCATGGAAAGCGAACCCCACCATACTGTTGAAAATATTAGCACTTTTCCGATTAGACTTATCCACGAGTAAACAGTAAGCATGGCATAAAAGGTATGCATCTCATAGCGATACCTAATCATACTAGCACATACAGAACATAGAATCGAACTTTCTATGAGCAGCACATATACGGCTAGCATAAGTACGAGTAAACGAAGGATGAACAGATCATACCCTCCGGTTGGCCAGGCCAACGCGGCGGCTGCAGCAGCAGCCTCGGCGTCGTCCGTGGCCTTCTTCTTAGCGGTGGCGTCGTCGGCCATGGTGTCGATGCAGAGGAAGTAGTGGAAGCAGAGGCGAACAGAGTTGGGGACGGATTGGAAGCAGTCACGTCGAGACGCTCACCAAAAACCTTATTGCCGTTCTCCCGGGCAGGATCTCGAACGACAGGGTTCCGGAGGCACCTGCTCTCCCGACCAGCCATGCACGCGATCGTCGGGATGGGATCGCCGGAGGCAGCACAGAGTGAGGAACAGTAGATGACGGCTAGGTCACGCGAGAGGGAGTGAGTGAACCGAACTAGGTTACTTCACTGGCCAGAGCCTTCTTGTATAGTCCGTAAGGAAGAAAGTCGTGGGCCTTGGCGAGGCCCACGACCGAGTCGGCCCACTCCCGACAAGGGAGTCAACGAATACGCGGGTGAAGAAAATATGCCCTAGAGGCAATAATAAAGTTATTATTTATTTCCTTATATCATGATAAATGTTTATTATTCATGCTAGAATTGTATTAACCGGAAACATAATACTTGTGTGAATACATAGACAAACAAAGTGTCACTAGTATGCCTCTACTTGACTAGCTCGTTAATCGAAGATGGTTGTGTTTCCTAACCATAAACAAAAAAGTTGTTATTTGATTAACGGGATCACATCATTAGGAGAATGATGTGATTGACATGACCCATTCCATTAGCTTAGCACCCGATCGTTTAGTATGTTGCTATTGCTTTCTTCATGACTTATACATGTTCCTATGACTATGAGATTATGCAACTCCCATTTGCCGGAGGAACACTTTGTGTGCTACCAAACGTCACAACGTAACTGAGTGATTATAAAGGAGATCTACAGGTGTCTCCAAAGGTACATGTTGGGTTGGCGTATTTCGAGATTAGGATTTGTCACTCCGATTGTCCTTGCAAGCATTGCAACTAATGAGTTAGTTGCGGGATGATGTATTACAGAACGAGTAAAGAGACTTGCCGGTAACGAGATTGAACTAGGTATAGGATACCGACGATCGAATCTCGGGCAAGTAACATGACGATGACAAAGGGAACAACGTATGTTGTTATGTGGTCTGACCGATAAAAGATCTTTGTAGAATATGTAGGAGCCAATATGAGCATCCAGGTTTCGCTATTGGTTATTGACCGGAGACGTGTCTCGGTCATGTCTACATTGTTCTCGAACCCGTAGGGTCCGCACGCTTAAGGTTACGATGACAGTTATATTATGAGTTTATGCATTTTGATGTACCGAAGGTTGTTCGGAGTCCCGGATGTGATCACGGACATAACGAGGAGTATCGAAATGGTCGAGACATAAAGATTGATATATTGGATGGCTATATTCGGACACCGAAAGTGTTCCGGGTGATTTCGGAGAAAACCGGAGAGCCGGAGGGTTACAGGAACCCCCCCTGGGAGAAGTAATGGGCCATATGGGCCTTAGTGGAGAGAGAGAGGGGCAGCCAAAGGTGGGCCGCGCGCCTCCTCCCCCCTGGTCCGAATTGGACTAGGAGAGGGGAGGCGGCGCCCCCCTTTCCTTCTCCCTCCCCACTTCTTTCCCCCTCCTATCCTACTCCTACTAGGAGGAGGACTCCTCCTTGGCGCGCCATAGGGGCCGGCCGGCCTCCTCCCCCTTGCTCCTTTATATACGGGGGCAGGGGGCACCCCTAGACACACAAGTTGATCCACGTGATCATATTCTTAGCCGTGTGCGGTGCCCCCTTCCACCATAGTCCTTGATAATATTGTAGCGGTGCTTAGGCGAAGCCCTGCGACAGTAGTACATCAAGATCGTCACCACGCCGTCGTGCTGAAGGAACTCTTCCCCGACACTTTGCTGGATCGGAGTCCGGGGATCGTCATCGAGCTGAACGTGTGCTAGAACTCGGAGGTGCCGTAGTTTCGGTGCTTGATCGGTCGGGCCGTGAAGACGTACGACTACATCAACCAAGTTAACACTTCCGTTGTCGATCTACAAGGGTACGTAGATCACACTCTCCCCCTCTCGTTGCTATGCATCACCATGATTTTGCGTGTGCGTCGGAATTTTTTTGAAATTACTACGAAACCCAACAGTGGTATCAGAGCCTAGGTTTTATATGTTGATGTTATATGCACGAGTAGAACACAAGTGAGTTGTGGGCGATATAAGTCATACTGCTTACCAGCATGTCATACTTTGGTTCGGCGGTATTGTTGGACGAAGCTGCCCGGACCGACATTATGCGTACGCTTACGCGAGACCGGTTCTCCCGACGTGCTTTGCACATATGTGGCTTACGGGTGACAGTTTCTCCAACTTTAGTTGAACCAAGTGTGGCTACGCCCGGTCCTTGTGAAGGTTAAAACAGCACCAACTTGACAAACTATCGTTTTGGTTTTGATGCGTAGGTAAGATTGGTTGTTGCTTAAGCCCGTAGCAGCCACGTAAAACATGCAACAACAAAGTAGAGGACGTCTAACTTGTTTTTGCAGGGCATGTTGTGATGTGATATGGTCAAGACATGATGCTAAATTTTATTGTATGAGATGATCATGTTTTGTAACCGAGTTATCGGCAACTGGCAGGAGCCATATGGTTGTCGCTTTATTGTATGCAATGCAATCGCACTGTAATGCTTTACTTTATCACTAAACGGTAGCGATAGTCGTGGAAGCATAAGATTGGCGAGACGACAACGATGCTACGATGGAGATCAAGGTGTCGCGCCGGTGACGATGGTGATCATGACGGTGCTTCGGAGATGGAGATCACAAGCACAAGATGATGATGGCCATATCATATCACTTATATTGATTGCATGTGATGTTTATCTTTTATGCATCTTATCTTGCTTTGATTGACTGTAGCATTATAAGATGATCTCTCACTAATTATCAAGAAGTGTTCTCCCTGAGTATGCACCATTGCGAAAGTTCTTCGTGCTGAGACACCACGTGATGATCGGGTGTGATAGGCTCTACGTTCAAATACAACGGGTGCAAAACAGTTGCACACGCGGAATACTCAGGTTATACTTGACGAGCCAAGCATATACAGATATGGCCTCGGAACACGGAGACCGAAAGGTCGAGCGTGAATCATATAGTAGATATGATCAACATAGTGATGTTCACCAATGAAACTACTCCATCTCACGTGATGATCGGACATGGTTTAGTTGATTTGGATCACGTAATCACTTAGAGGATTAGAGGGATGTCTATCTAAATGGGAGTTCTTTAAGTAATATGATTAATTGAACCTAAATTTATCATGAACTTAGTACCTGATAGTATCTTGCTTGTTTTATGTATGATTGTAGATAAATGGCCCGTGCTGTTGTTCCGTTGAATTTTAATGCGTTCCTTGAGAAAACAAAGTTGAAAGATGATGGTAGCAATTACACGGACTGGGTCCGTAACTTGAGGATTATCCTCATTGCTGCACAGAAGAATTACGTCCTGGAAGCACCGCTGGGTGCCAGGCCTGCTACTGGAGCAACACCAGATGTTGTGAACGTCTGGCAGAGCAAAGCTGATGACTACTCCATAGTTCAGTGTGCCATACTTTACGGCTTAGAAGTGGGACTTCAAAAGACGTTTTAAACGTCATGGAGCATATGAGATGTTCCAGGAGTTGAAGTTAATATTTCAAGCAAATGCCCGGATTGAGAGATATGAAGTCTCCAATAAGTTCTATAGCTGCAAGATAGAGGAGAACAGTTCTGTCAGTGAGCATATACTCAAAATGTCTGGGTATAATAATCACTTGATTCAAATGGGAGTTAATCTTCCAGATGATTGCGTCATTGACAGAATTCTCCAATCACCGCCACCAAGATACAAGAGCTTCGTGATGAACTATGATATGCAAGGGATAACGAAAATGATTCCCAAGCTCTTCGTAATGCGGAAATTGACGAAGGTAGAAATCGAGAAAAACATCAAGTGTTGATGGTAGACAAGACCACTAGTTTCAAGAAAAGGGCAGAGGGAAGAAGGGGAACTTCAAGAAGCACAGCAAGCAAGTTGCTGCTCAAGTGAAGAAGCCCAAGTCTGGTCCTAAGCCTGAGACTAAGTGTTTCTACTGCAAAGGGACTGGTCACTGGAAGCGGAACTACCCCAAGTGATTGGCAGCTAAGAAGGATGGCAAAGTGAACATAAGTATATTTGATATACATGTTATTGATGTGTACTTTACTAGTGTTTATAGCAACCCCTCGGTATTTGATACTAGTTCAGTTGCTAAGATTAGTAACTCGAAACGGGAGTTGCAGAATAAACAGAGACTAGTTAAGGGTGAAGTGACGATGTGTGTTGGAAGTGGTTCCAAGATTGATATGATCATCATCGCACACTCCCTATACTTTCGGGATTAGTGTTGAACCTGAATAAGTGTTATTTGGTGTTTGCGTTAAGCATGAATATGATTTGATCATGTTTATTGTAATACGGTTATTCATTTAAGTAGGAGAATAAATTGTCGTTCTGTTTACATGAATAAAACCTTATATGGTTACACACCCAATGAAAATAGTTCGTTGGATCTCGATCGTAGTGATACACATAATCATAATATCAAAACCAAAAGATGCAAAGTTAATAATGATAGTGCAACTTATTTGTAGCACTGCCGTTTAGGTCATATTGGTGTAAAGCGCATGAAGAAACTCCATGCTGATGGGATTTTGGAATCACTTGATTATGAATCACTTGATGCTTGCGAACCATGCCTCATGGGCAAGATGACTAAGACTCCGTTCTCCGGAGCGAGCAACTGACTTATTGGAAATAATACATACTGATGTATGCGGTCCGATGAGTGTTAAGGCTCACGGCAAGTATCGTTATTTTCTGAACCTCACAGATGATTTGAGCAGATATGGGTATATCTACTTGATGAAACATAAGTCTGAAACATTTGAAAAGTTCAAAGAATTTCAGAGTGAAGTGGAAAATCATCGTGACAAGAAAATAAAGTTTCTACGATCTGATCGTGGAGACAAATATTTGAGTTATGAGTTTGGTCTTCAATTAAAACAATGTGGAATAGTTTCACAAACTCATGCCACATGGAACACCATAGCATAATGGTGTGTCCGAACGTCATAACCGTACTTTATTGGATATAGTGCAATCTATGATGTCTCTTACCGATCTACCACTATCGTTTTGGGATTATGCATTAGAGACAGCTGCATTCATGTTAAAAGGGCACCATCTAAATCTATTGAGACGACACCGTATGAACTGTGGTTTGGCAAGAAACCAAAGTTGTCGTTTCTTAAAGTTTGGGGTTGCAATGCTTATGTGAAAAAGTTTCATCCTGATAAGCTCAAACCCAAATCGGAAAAATGTGTCTTCATAGGATACCCAAAAAGTTACTGTTGGGTACACCTTCTATCACAGATCCAAAGGCAAGACATTCGTTGCTAAGAATGGATCCTTTCTAGAGAAGGAGGTTCTCTCGAAAGAAGTGAGTGGGAGGAAAGTAGAACTTGATAAGGTAATTGTACCTTCTCCCTTATTGGAAAGTAGTTCATCACAGAAATCTGTTCCTGTGACTACTACACCAATTAGTGAGGAAGCTAATGATGATGATCATGTAACTTCAGATCAAGTTACTACCGAATCTCGTAGGTAAACCAGAGTGAGATCCGCACCAGAGTGGTACGGTAATCCTGTTCTGGAGGTCATGCTACTTGACCATGACGAACCTACGAACTATGAAGAAGCAATGGTGAGCCCAGATTCCGCAAAATGGCTTGAGGCCATGAAATCTGAGATGGGATCCATGTATGAGAACAAAGTATGGACTTTGGTTGACTTGCCCGATGATCGGCAAGCAATTGAGAATAAATGGATCTTCAAGAGGAAGACGGACGCTGATAGTAGTGTTACTATCTACAAAGCTAGAATTGTCGCAAAAGGTTTTCGACAAGTTCAAGGTGTTGACTACGATGGGAGTTTCTCACTCGTATCTATGCTTAAGTCTGTCCGAATCATGTTAGCAATTGCCGCATTTTATGATTATGAAATTTGGCAGATGGATGTCAAAACTGCATTCCTGAATGGATTTCTGGAAGAAGAATTGTATATGATGCAACCGGAAGGTTTTTTCAATCCAAAGGGAGCTAACAAAGTGTGCAAGCTCCAGCGATCCATTTATGGACTGGTGCAAGCCTCTCGGAGTTGGAATAAACGCTTTGATAGTGTGATCAAAGCATTTGGTTTTATACAGACTTTTGGAGAAGCCTGTATTTACAAGAAAGTGAGTGGGAGCTCTGTAGCATTTCTGATATTATATGTGGATGACATATTACTGATTGGAAATGATATAGAATTTCTGGATAGCATAAAGGGATACTTGAATAAGAGTTTTTCAATGAAAGACCTCGGTGAAGCTGCTTACATATTAGGCATAAAGATCTATAGAGATAGATCAAGACGTTTAATTGGACTTTCACAAAGCACATACCTTGACAAGATTTTTAAGAAGTTCAAAATGGATCAAGCAAAGAAAGGGTTCTTGCCTGTGTTACAAGGTGTGAAGTTGAGTCAGACTCAAAACCCGACCACGACAGAAGATAGAAAAAGAATGAAAGTCATTCCCTATGCCTCAGCCATAGGTTCTATAAAGTATGCCATGCTATGTACCAGATCTATTGTATACCCTACGCTGATTTTGGCAAGGTAGTACAATAGTGATCTAGGAGTAGATCACTGGACAACGGTCAAAATTATCCTTAGTGGAATAAGGAAATATTTCTCAATTATGGAGGTGACAAAAAGGTTCGTCGTAAAAAGTTACGTCGATGCAAGTTTTGACACAGATCTGGATGACTCTAAGTCTCGATCTAGATACATATTGAAAGTGGGAGCAATAAGTTAGAGTAGCTCCGTGCAGAGCATTGTTGACATAGAAATTCGCAAACTTACGGATCTGAATGTGACAGACCCGTTGACTAAAATTATCTCACAAGCAAAACATGATCACACCTTAGTACTCTTTGGGTGTTAATCACATAGCGATGTGAACTAGATTACTGACTCTAGTAAACCCTTTGGGTGTTGATCACATATCGATGTGAACTATGGGTGTTAATCACATGGTGATGTGAACTATTGCTGTTAAATCACATGGCGATGTGAACTAGATTATTGACTCTAGTGCAAGTGGGAGACTGAAGGAAATATTCCCTAGAGGCAATAATAAAGTTATTATTTATTTCCTTATATCATGATAAATGTTTATTATTCATGCTAGAATTGTATTAACCGGAAACATAATTCTTGTGTGAATACATAGACAAACAAAGTGTCACTAGTATGCCTCTACTTGACTAGCTCGTTAATCGAAGATGGTTATGTTTCCTAACCATAAACAAAAGAGTTGTTATTTGATTAACGGAATCACATCATTAGGAGAATGATGTGATTGACATGACCCATTCCATTAGCTTAGCACCCGATCGTTTAGTATGTTGCTATTGCTTTCTTCATGACTTATACATGTTCCTATGACTATGAGATTATGCAACTCCCGTTTGCCGGAGGAACACTTTGTGTGCTACCAAACGTCATAACGTAACTGAGTGATTATAAAGGAGCTCTACAGGTGTCTCCAAAGGTACATTTTGGGTTGGCGTATTTCGAGATTAGGATTTGTCACTCCGATTGTCGGAGAGGTATCTCTGGGCCCTCTTGGTAATGCACATCACTTAAGCCTTGAAAGCATTGCAACTAATGAGTTAGTTGCGGGATGATGTATTACAGAACGAGTAAAGAGACTTGCCGGTAACGAGATTGAATTAGGTATAGGATACCGACGATCGAATCTCGGGCAAGTAACATGCCGATGACAAAGGGAGCAACGTATGTTGTTATGCGGTCTGACCGATAAAAGATCTTCGTAGAATTTGTAGGAGCCAATATGAGCATCCAGGTTCCGCTATTGGTTATTGACCGGAGACGTGTCTCGGTCATGTCTACATTGTTCTCGAACCCGTAGGGTCCGCACGCTTAAGGTTACAATGACAGTTATATTATGAGTTTATGCATTTTGATGTACCGAAGGTTGTTCGGAGTCCCGGATGTGATCACAGACATGACGAGGAGTCCCGAAATGGTCGAGACATAAAATTGATATATTGGATGGCTATATTCGGACACCGGAAGTGTTCCGGGTGATTTCGGAGAAAACCGGAGGGTTACCGGAACCCCCCCGGGAGAAGTAATGGGCCATATGGGCCTTAGTGGAGAGAGAGAGGGGCAGCCAAAGGTCGGACTAGGAGAGGGGGGGGGGGCGCCCCCCTTTCCTTCTCCCTCCCCACTTCTTTCCCCCTCCTAGTAGGAGTCCTACTCCTACTAGGAGGAGGACTCCTCCTTGGCGCGCCATAGGGGCCGGCCGGCCTCCTCCCCTTGCTCCTTTATATACGGGGGCAGGGGCACCCCTATACACACAAGTTGATCCACGTGATCATATTCTTAGCCGTGTGCGGTGCCCCCTTCCACCATAGTCCTCGATAATATTGTAGCGGTGCTTAGGCGAAGCCCTGCGACAGTAGTACATCAAGATCGTCACCACGCCGTCGTGCTGACGGAACTCTTCCCCGACACTTTGCTGGATCGGAGTCCGGGGATCATCATCGAGCTGAACGTGTGCTAGAACTCGGAGGTGCCCTAGTTTCGGTGCTTGATCGGTCGGGCCGTGAAGACGTACGACTACATCAACCAAGTTAACGCTTCCGTTGTCGATCTACAAGGGTACGTAGATCACACTCTCCCCCTCTCGTTGCTATGCATCACCATGATCTTTCGTGTGCATAGGAATTTTTTTGAAATTACTACGAAACCCAACAACGGGTCCCGGCAAGGGTCGCACCCCACAGTCCAACATCTTGGACATTGGCCCACATGTTAGCGACTCGTTAATTAATCCCTGATTAATTAATTCATTTCTGAGCGGCAAAAATAAGCTTCGGCTCGGTTCATTCCCGCAACTCGCGGCGCGCTTGTCGTGACGAGGCGAGGCGTGGCGAGGCGGGCGGCGGCGGAGGAGGAGCGTGCGTGTACCACTCTTCTTCCCAAGCTCCCAATGGCAAGTAGTAGAACAACCCTTATAAAGGGGTCTCAACTCTCCTTAACTAGCAAGGTGGGACTAAACTTCCCACCACCTGCCATCTCATACATGGGCCTCAAGATTAACCAGGGATTAGTGTCTTATATGGGCCTAAGCCCATCCATAATCCAACAATCCCCCACCAGATCTCAAGGCACATAAGTTTGTCAACTGTTCCAAACAATGTTTGATATACCAGAATTTTCAGTGGAGACTGTTAAGTTGAACTTCCACCTAGAGCAACAGGATTAGACTTCTTCACAACTGAACAATGGACTATGCCTTGAATTGTCAGTTTGGCGTGCAAAAGTTTCGCCTATTGTCAGCTGATACATGGCTGCCGAAGGCTAAACCCCACGGGTGGAGCTTATTAGTCATACTCTGTACCTTCTCATGAGCTTAATAGAGATTACCCAATCTCATAGACTGTGACCAGCAGTCGGGCTCACATAGGTGTGTTCCTCCAAAGAATGCTCTGTAGGTTAGAATCTTGCTTACACAAGCTTTGGAACACATTAAGACAAAAGTCAGCCTACCTTACAGAATTGAGAGTATCATGCATCTCCAACGGAGTGGGTTAATTAAGGATACTCTCCTCAGTTGACCGCTAGATTGTTTTCCCAGGTCCTAGTTCACGGGATCTCCGATCACATAGGTTGGGTTACCCCATGGCAACTTACGTGGGTCTCATACCCATCTCCCTCGATGCATTTTCTATCACAATCCGTGATAGCCCTTTCGTAAAAGGGTCTGCCAGATTCTTAGCCGTCTGGATATAATCGAACGCTATTACTCCAGAGTTTCTTGATTTTCTGACAGATTTCAATCTTCTTCTTATGTGCTTTGTGGATTTCATGTTGTCCTTTGAACTCTTAGCCTTGGCAATCACTGTTTGATTGTCACAGTTCATACGGACAGCCGGCACTAGTTTATCATGTTGGGGAACGTAGTAATTTCAAAAAATTTCCTACGCACACGCAAGATCATGGTGATGCATAGCAACGAGAGGGGAGAGTGTGATCTACGTACCCTTGTGGACCGATAGCGGAAGCGTTAGCACAACGCGGTTGATGTAGTCGTACGTCTTCACGGCCCGACCGATCAAGCAACGAAACTACGGCACCTCCGAGTTCTAGCACACGTTCAGCTCGATGACGATCCCCGGACTCCGATCCAGCAAAGTGTCGGGGAAGAGTTCCGTCAGCACGACGGCGTGGTGACAATCTTGATGTACTACTGTCGCAGGGCTTCGCCTAAGCACCGCTACTATATTATCGAGGATTATGGTGGAAGGGGGCACCGCACACGGCTAAGAATATGATCACGTGGATCAACTTGTGTCTATGGGGTGCCCCCTGCCCCCGTATATAAAGGAGCAAGGGGGAGGCCGGCTGGCCCTTGTGGGCGCGCCAAGGAGGAGTAGGATTCCTACTCCTAGTTGGAGTAGGTTTCCACCTTTCCTAGTCCAACTAGGAGAAGGGGGGAAAGGGGGGAAGAGGGGAAGGAAGGGAGAGAGGGGCCGCGCCCCAAACCCCTTGTCCAATTCGGACTGGGCTTGGGAGGGGCGCGCGCCACCTCCTGGTCCTTTCCACTAAGGCCCATTAAGGCCCATTGCTTCTTCCTCGTATTCCCGTAACTCCCCGGTACCTCCGAAAATACCCGAATCACTCGGAACCTTTCCGATGTCCAAATATAGTCGTCCAATATATCGATCTTTACATCTCGACAATTTCGAGACTCCTCGTCATGTCCCCGATCTCATCCGGGACTCCGAACTCCTTCGGTACATCAAAACTCATAAACTCATAATATAACTGTCATCGAAACCTTAAGCGTGCGGACCCTACGGGTTCGAGAACAATGTAGACATGACCGAGACACGTCTCCGGTCAATAACCAATAGCGGAACCTGGATGCTCATATTGGCTCCCACATATTCTACGAAGATCTTTATCGGTCAGACCGCATAACAACATACTTTGTTCCCTTTGTCATCGGTATGTTACTTGCCCGAGATTCGATCGGCGGTATCTCAATACCTAGTTCAATCTCGTTACCGGCAAGTCTCTTTACTCGTTCCGTAATACATGATCTCGCAACTAACTCATTAGTTGCAATGCTTGCAAGGCTTATGTGATGTGCATTACCGAGAGGGCCCAGAGATACCTCTCCGACAATCGAAGTGACAAATCCTAATCTCGAAATACGCCAACCCAACATTTACCTTTGGAGACACCTGTAGAGCTCCTTTATAATCACCCAGTTACGTTGTGACGTTTGGTAGCACACAAAGTGTTCCTCCGGCAAACGGGAGTTGCATAATCTCATAGTCATAGGAACATGTATAAGTCATGAAGAAAGCAATAGCAACATACTAAACGATCGGGTGCTAAGCTAATGGAATGGGTCATGTCAATCACATCATTCTCCTAATGATGTAATCCCGTTAATCAAATGACAACTCATGTCTATGGTTAGGAAACATAACCATCTTTAATCAACGAGCTAGTCAAGTAGAGGCATACTAGTGACACTCTGTTTGTCTATGTATTCACACATGTATTATGTTTCCTGTTAATACAATTCTAGCATGAATAATAAACATTTATCATGATATAAGGAAATAAATAATAACTTTATTATTGCCTCTAGGGCATATTTCCTTCAGTCTCCCACTTGCACTAGAGTCAATAATCTAGTTTGGATCGCCATGTGATTTAACATCAATAGTTCACATCACCATGTGATTAACACCCATAGTTCACATCGACATGTGACCAACACCCAAAGGGTTTACTAGAGTCAATAATCTAGTTCACATCGCTATGTGATTAACACCCAAAGAGTACTGAGGTGTGATCATGTTTTGCTTGTGAGAGAAGTTTAGTCAACGGGTCTGCCACATTCAGATCCGTAAGTATTTTGTAAATTTCTATGTCAACAATGCTCTGCATGGAGCTACTCTAGCTAATTGTTCCCACTTTCAATATGTATCCAGATTGAGACTTAGAGTCATCTGGATCAGTGTCAAAACTTGCATCGACGTAACCCTTTACGACGAACCTTTTTTGTCACCTCCATAATCGAGAAACATATCCTTATTCCACTAAGGATAATTTGACCGCTGTTCAGTGATCTACTCCTAGATCACTATTGTACTCCCTTGCCAAAAATAGTGTAGGGTATACAATAGATCTGGTATACAGCATGGCATATTTTATAGAACCTATGGCCAAGGCATAGGGAATGACTTTCATTCTCTCTCTATCTTTTGCCGTGGTCGGGTTTTGAGTCTTACTCAACTTCACACCTTGTAACACAGGCAAGAACTCTTTCTTTGACTGTTCCATTTTGAACTACTTCAAAATCTTGTCAAGGTATGTACTCATTGAAAAACTTATCAAGCGTCTTGATCTATCTCTATAGATCTTGATGCTCAATATGTAAGCAGCTTCACCGAGGTCTTTCTTTGAAAAACTCCTTTCAAACACTCCTTTATGCTTTGCAGAATAATTCTACATTATCTCCGATCAACAATATGTCATTCACATATACTTATCAGAAATGTCTGTATAAAACTATATGCTTTGATCAACTTATCAAAGCGTATATTCCAACTCCGAGATGCTTGCACCAGTCCATAGATGGATCGCTGGAGCTTGCATATTTTGTTAGCACCTTTAGGATTGACAAAACTTTCTTGTTGCATCATATACAACTCTTCTTTAATAAATCCATTAAGGAATGCAGTTTTGTTTATCCACTTGCCAGATTTCATAAAATGCGACAATTGCTAACATGATTCGGACAGACTTAAGCATCGCTACGGGTGAGAAGGTATCATCGTAGTCAATCCCTTGAACTTGCTGAAAACCTTTTGCGACAAGTCGAGCTTTGTAGACAGTAATATTACCGTCAGCGTCAGTCTTCTTCTTGAAGATCCATTTATTCTCAATTGCTTGCCGATCATTGGGCAAGTCAACCAAAGTCCATACTTTGTTCTCATACATGGATCCCATCTCAGATTTCATGGCTTCAAGCCATTTTGCGGAATCTGGGCTCATCATCGCTTCTTCATAGTTCGTAGGTTCATCATGATCTAGTAGCATGACTTCCAGAACAGGATTACCTTACCACTCTGGCGCGGATCTTACTCTGGTTGATCTACGAGGTTCAGTAGTATCTTGTTCTGAAGTTTCATGATCATTATCATTAGCTTCCTCACTAATTGGTGTAGGTGTCACAGAAACTGGTTTCTGTGATGTAATACTTTCCAATAAGGGAGCAGGTACAGTTACCTCGTCAAGTTCTACTTTCCTCCCACTCACTTCTTTCGAGAGAAACTCCTTCTCTAGAAAGTTTCTGAATTTAGCAACAAAAGTCTTGCCTTCGGATCTGTGATAGAAGGTGTATCCAATAGTTTCCTTTGGATATCCTATGAAGACACATTTCTCCGATTTGGGTTCGAGCTTATCAGTTTGAAGTTTTTTCACATAAGCATCGCAGCCCCAAACTTTCAGAAACGACAACTTTGGTTTCTTGCCAAACCACAGTTCATATGGCGTCGTCTCAACGGATTTTGATGGAGCCCTATTTAACGTGAATGCGGCCGTCTCTAGAGCATATCCCCAAAACGATAGCGGTAAATCAGTAAGAGACATCATAGATCGCAACATATCTAGTAAAGTACGATTATGATGTTTGGACACACCATTACGTTGTGGTGTTCCGGGTGGCATGAGTTGCGAAACTATTCCACATTGTTTTAAATGTACACCAAACTCGTAACTCAAATATTCTCCTCCACGATCAGATTGTAGGAATTTTATTTTCTTGTTACGATGATTTTCAACTTCACTCTGAAATTCTCTGAACTTTTCAAATGTTTCAAACTTATGTTTCATTAAGTAGATATACCCATATCTGCTTAAGTCATCTGTGAAGGTGAGAAAATAACGATATCCGCCACGAGCCTCAACATTCATCGGACCACATACATCTGTATGTATGATTTCCAATAAATCTGTTGCTCTCTCCATAGTACCGGAGAATGGTGTTTTTTTCATCTTACCCATAAGGCACGGTTCGCAAGTACCAAGTGATTCATAATCAAGTGGTTCCAAAAGCCCATCAGTATGGAGTTTCTTCATGCGCTTTATACCGATATGACCCAAACGGCAGTGCCACAAATAAGTTGCACTATCATTATTAACTTTGCATCTTTTGGTTTCAATATTATGTTTATGTGTATCACTACGATCGAGATCCAACGAACTATTTTCATTGGGTGTGTAACCATATAAGGTTTTATTCATGTAAACAGAACAACAATTTATTCTCTTACTTAAATGAATAACCGTATTGCAATAAACATGATCAAATCATATTCATGCTCAACGCAAACACCAAATAACACTTATTTAGGTTCAACACTAATCCCGAAAGTATAGGGAGTGTGCGATGATGATCATATCAATCTTGGAACTACTTCCAACACACATCGTCACTTCACCCTTAACTAGTTTCTGTTCATTCTGCAACTCCCGTTTCGAGTTACTACTCTTAGCAACCGAACCAGTATCAAATACCGAGGGGTTGCTACGAACACTAGTAAAATACACATTAATAATCTGTATATCAAATATACCTTTGTTCACTTTGCCATCCTTCTTATCCGCCAAATACTTGGGGCAGTTCCGCTTCCAGTGACCAGTCCCTTTGCAGTAGAAGCACTTAGTCTCAGGCTTAGGACCAGACTTGGGCTTCTTCACTTGTGCAACAACTTGCTTGCCGTTCTTCTTGAAGTTCCCCTTCTTCCCTTTGCCCTTTTATTGAAACTAGTGGTCTTGTCTACCATCAACACTTGATGCTCTTTCTTGATTTCTACCTTCATCGATTTCATCATCATGAAAAGCTCGGGAGTCGTTTTCGTCATCCCTTGCATACTATAGTTCATCACGAAGTTCTACTAACTTGGTGATGGTGACTAGAGAATTCTGTCAATCACTATCTTATCTGGAAGATTAACTCCCACTTGATTCAAGCGATTGTAGTACCCAGACAATCTGAGCACATGCTCACTAGTTGAGCGATTCTCCTCCATCTTTTGGCTATAGAACTTGTTGGAGACTTCATATCTCTCAACTCGGGTATTTGCTTGAAATATTAACTTCAACTCCTGGAACATCTCATATGGTCCATGACGTTCAAAACGTCTTTTGAAGTCCCGATTCTAAGCCGTTAAGCATGGTGCACTAAACTATTAAGTAGTCATCATATTGAGCTAGCCAAACGTTCATAACGTCTGCATCTGCTCCTGCAATAGGTCTGTCACCTAGCGGTGCATCAAGGACATAATTCTTCTGTGCAGCAATGAGGATAAACCTCAGATCACGGATCCAATCCGCATCATTGCTACTAACATCTTTCAACACAATTTTCTCTAGGAACATATCAAAATAAACACAGGGAAGCAACAACGTGAGCTATTGATCTACAACATGATTTGCAAAATACTACCAGGACTAAGTTCATGATAAATTTAAGTTCAATTAATCATATTACTGAAGAAATCCCACTTAGATAGACATCCCTCTAGTCCTCTAAGTGATCACGTGATCCAAATCAACTAAACCATGTCTGATCATCACGTGAGATGGAGTAGTTTCATTGGTGAACATCACTATGTTGATCATATCTACTATATGATTCACGCTCGACCTTTCGGTCTCCGTGTTCCGAGGCCATATCTGTATATGCTTGGCTCGTCAAGTATAACCTGAGTATTCCGCGTGTGCAACTGTTTTGCACCCGTTGTATTTGAACGTAGAGCCTATCACACCCGATCATCACGTGGTGTCTCAGCACGAAGAACTTTCGCAACGGTGCATACTCAGGGAGAACACTTCTTGATAATTAGTGAGAGATCATCTTAAAATGCTACCGTCAAACAAAGCAAGATAAGATGCATAAAAGATAAACATCACATGCAATCAATATAAGTGATATGATATGGCCATCATCATCCTGTGCTTGTGATCTCCATCTTCGAAACACCGTCATGATCACCATCGTCACCGGCGCGACACCTTGATCACCATCGTAGCATCGTTGTCGTCTCGCCAATCTTATGCTTCCACGACTATCGCTACCGCTTAGTGATAAAGTAAAGCATTACAGCGCCATTGCATTGCATACAATAAAACGACAACCATATGGCTCCTGCCAGTTGCCGATAACTTGGTTACAAAACATGATCATCTCATACAATAAAATTTAGCATCATGTCTTGACCATATCACATCACAACATGCCCTGCAAAAACAAGTTAGACGTCCTCTACTTTGTTGTTGCAAGTTTTACGTGGCTGCTACGGGCTTAAGCAAGAACCAATCTTACCTACGCATCAAAACCACAACGATAGTTTGTCAAGTTGGTGCTGTTTTAACCTTCGCAAGGACCGGCGTAGCCACACTCGGTTAAACTAAAGTTGGAGAAACTGTCACCCGCTAGCCACCTTTGTGCAAAGCACATCGGGAGAACCGGTCTCGCGTAAGCGTACGCGTAATGTCGGTCCGGGCCGCTTCGTCCAACAATACCGCCGAACCAAAGTATGACATGCTGGTAAGCAGTATGACTTATATCACCCACAACTCACTTGTGTTCTACTCGTGCAAATAACATCAACACATAAAACCTAGGCTCGGATGCCACTGTTGGGGAACGTAGTAATTTCAAAAAATTTCCTACGCACACGCAAGATCATGGTGATGCATAGCAACGAGAGGGGAGAGTGTGATCTACGTACCCTTGTAGACCGACAGCGGAAGCGTTAGCACAACGCGGTTGATGTAGTCGTACGTCTTCACGGCCTGACCGATCAAGCACCGAAACTACGGCACCTCCGAGTTCTAGCACACGTTCAGCTCGATGACGATCCCCAGACTCTGATCCAGCAAAGTGTCGGGGAAGAATTCCGTCAGCATGACGGCGTGGTGACGATCTTGATGTAGTACCGTCGCAGGGCTTCGCCTAAGCACCGCTACAATATTATCGAGGATTATGGTGGAAGGGGGCACCGCACACGGCTAAGAATATGATCACGTGGATCAACTTGTGTCTATGGGGTGCCCCCTGCCCCCGTATATAAAGGAGCAAGGGGGAGGCCGGCTGGCCCTTGTGGGCGCGCCAAGGAGGAGTAGGATTCCTACTCCTAGTTGGAGTAGGTTTCCACCTTTTCTAGTCCAACTAGGAGAAGGGGGGAAAGGGGGGAAGAGGGGAAGGAAGGGAGAGAGGGGCCGCGCCCCAAACCCCTTGTCCAATTCGGACTGGGCTTGGGAGGGGCGCGCGCCACCTCCTGGTCCTTTCCACTAAGGCCCATTAAGGCCCATTGCTTCTTCCTCGTATTCCCGTAACTCCCCGGTACCTCCGAAAATGCCCGAATCACTCGGAACCTTTCCGCTGTCCGAATATAGTCGTCCAATATATCGATCTTTACATCTCGACCATTTCGAGACTCCTCGTCATGTCCCCGATCTCATCCGGGACTCCGAACTCCTTCGGTACATCAAAACTCATAAACTCATAATATAACTGTCATCGAAACCTTAAGCGCGCGGACCCTACGGGTTCGAGAACAATGTAGACATGACCGAGACACGTCTCCGGTCAATAACCAATAGCGGAATCTGGATGCTCATATTGGCTCCCACATATTCTACGAAGATCTTTATCGGTCAGACCGCATAACAACATACTTTGTTCCCTTTGTCATCGGTATGTTACTTGCCCGAGATTCGATCGTCGGTATCTCAATACCTAGTTCAATCTCGTTACCGGCAAGTCTCTTTACTCATTCCGTAATACATCATCTCGCAACTAACTCATTAGTTGCAATGCTTGCAAGGCTTATTGAAAGTGCGTTATATCGACTAGAGGGGGGGTGAATAGGCGATTTTTATGAAAGTCTTCAAAACTTGGGAGTTATGAAGACAAACAGTGAAGATTATGCCTATTACTATGCAGCGGAAGTTAGATTACACTAGGCCAGCCATGGTCATGTATTCAATAGAGTGAAAGCACAGTGACAAACAGCTTCAGTGTAATAAGGATCAAGTAGGAAGAAGTTATGAAGCCAAAAAGATCATGCATTCACGTTGTGAAGACTAATGATAAAGCAAGCACGCAATGACTTCACAATGAGTAACAGCAAGAGAAGGAAGTGAAGATGAAACCAGTGACTCGTTGAAGACAATGATATGTTGGACCAGTTCCAGTTGCTGTGACAACTGTACGTCTGGTTGGAGCGGCTAGGTATTTAAACCTTAGGACACACAGTCCCGGACACCCAGTCCTGAACACACAGTTCAGGACACCAAGTCCTCACCGTAATCTCCTTGAGCTAAGGTCACTTAGTCCTCGCCCAATCACTCTGGTAAGTCTTCAAGGTAGACTCCCAAACCTTCACAGACTTTGTTCACTGGCAATCCACAATGTCTCTTGGATGCTCTGAACGCGACGCCTAACCGTCTGGAGGATTCACAGTCCTCAAGTGTAATAAGTCTTCAGATCACACAGACAAGAAGACTTAAGTGATGCCCAATTTACTCTGGCTCTGGGTGGTTAGGGCTTTTCTCCTCACTAGGAATTTTCTCTCAAAGGCTTCGAGGTGGGTTGCTCTCAAACGACAAAAGCCGTGCACTGAAATCTGATCAGCCAACTATTTATGGTTGTGGGGGTGGGCTATTTATAGCCACTTGGCAACCCGACCTGATTTGTCCGAAATGACCCTGGGTCACTAAGGAACTGACACGTGTCTCAACAGTCAGATTTCGAACTCTCATGGCAACTTTACTTGGGCTACAAGCAAAGCTGACTTGTCCGGCTCTGGACAAGATTTGCTCTCATTGTCTTCACTCGAAGACATAGGTTTTTGATTTAGGCATCACTTAAGTCATTCTGACTTGTTCTCCTGGACCCCACTTAACAGTACGGTGGTTCCTATGACTCAACAAAAATAAAAAAACTACGAAAGATCTAAGTCTTCGAGTTCCATAGGCTTCATAACGTGTCTTCTGTTGTCATAGTCTTCAATGTGAATATCTTCATATACCACCTTTGACTTCAATGTCTTCATTCATTTTTAGGGGTCATCTCTGGTAGTAAACCGAATCAATGAGGGACTTCTACCTGTGTTTTCCTGCAATTCTCACAAACACATTAGTTCCTCAACTAGGTTTGTCGTCAATACTCCAAAACCAACTAGGGGTGGCACTAGATGCACTTACACTTATGTGATGTGCATTACCGAGAGGGCCCAGAGATACCTCTCCGACAATCGGAGTGACAAATCCTAATCTCGAAATACGCCAACCCAACATTTACCTTTGGAGACACCTGTAGAGCTCCTTTATAATCACCCAGTTACGTTGTGACATTTGGTAGCACACAAAGTGTTCCTCCGGCAAACGGGAGTTGCATAATCTCATAGTCACAGGAACATGTATAAGTCATGAAGAAAACAATAGCAACATACTAAACGATCGGGTGCTAAGCTAATGGAATGGGTCATGTCAATCACATCATTCTCCTAATGATGTAATCCCGTTAATCAAATAACAACTCATGTCTATGGTTAGGAAACATAACCATCTTTGATCAACAAGCTAGTCAAGTAGAGGCATACTAGTGACACTCTGTTTGTCTATGTATTCACACATGTATTATGTTTCCGGTTAATACAATTCTAGCATGAATAATAAACATTTATCATGATATAAGGAAATAAATAATAACTTTATTATTGCCTCTAGGGAATATTTCCTTCATATCAACCACCGGCAAATCCATCAAAAGCTCTCGAAGCCATTCTGCTTCGACGCATGATGTGTCTAATGCCGTGAGTTCTGCTTCCATAGTTGATCTGATTAAAATCGTCTGCTTGCAAGACTTCCAGGAAACAGCACCACCACCAAGTGTGAAGACATGTCCACTTGTGGCTTTCATCTCATCAGCATCAGATATCCAATTCGAATCACTATACCCCTCAAGTACCGTCGGGTACCCAGAATAGTGAATTCCATAGTTCGCAGTACCTTGCAAACAGCGCATCACTCGCTCAACAGCATGCCAATGCACATCTCCCGGATTGGAAACAAACTGGCTCAGTTTGCACACAGCAAATGAGATGTCAGGACGAGTAGCACATGCTAGGTACATCAGTGAACCAACCACTTGAGAATATCTCAATTGATCTACAGCCGTGCCTTCGAACTTTCGAATCCGCATGCTAGGATCATATGGTGTTGCAGAATGTTTGCAGTCCGAATATCCAAAACGGCTCAAAATCTTCTCAACATAGTGGGATTGCAAAAGTGTAATTCCACCCTCAGAATTTCTCAGTAGCTTGATGTTCAGGATAACATCAGCCACATCCAGGACCTTCATCTCAAAGTTGTGAGATAGAAAGGACTTGACCTCCTCAATGACCTTGAGGTGGGTCCCAAATATCAGTATGTCATCGACATACAGACACAGTATAACTCCTTCGCCCCCACCATAGCGATAGTATACACATTTGTCAGATTTGTTCACAACAAAGCCAACAGATGTCAGAGTAGTGTTGAACTTCTCATGCCATTGCTTAGGCGCTTGTTTCAGGCCATACAAAGATTTCACTAGCTTACACACCTTTCCTTCCTGATCATTTACTACAAAGCCATCCGGCTGTTGCATGTAAATTTCCTCGTCTAGCTCTCCGTTAAGGAAAGCCGTCTTAATGTCCATCGGATGAACGAGAAGACCATGCGAGGTAGCCAAAGCGAGTAACACTCGAATGGTTGTCAGTCTAGCCACAGGTGAATAAGTGTCAAAGAAATCCTCTTCTTCTTTCTGGGTATAACCCTTGGCCAGAAGCCTAGCCTTGTACTTCTCAACAGTACCATCGGGCCTAAGCTTCCTTTTGAACACCCACTTACATCCTAATGGTCGACAACCATAAGGATGATCAGTGATCTCCCATGTCCCGTTAGCCAAGATGGAGTCCATCTCACTACGGACCGCATCCTTCCAGTAGTCAGCATCCGGTGATGCATAAGCTTCTGAAATGGAGCTGGGAGTATCATCATCCATGAGGTACATGAGGAAATCATCACCAAAGGACTTTGCAGTCCTCTGTCTCTTGCTCCTAACAGGAGCTTCCTCGTCATCCTCCGTGGAACTCTTATCACTTTTATGTTCATAATATTCCATCGGAATAGCAGGTTCAGGAGTCTCATCAGATTCCAGTCTAGAATTGCTTTGCATATCTCTCATGGGGAAAATATCCTCAAAGAATGTAGCATCCCTAGACTCTATAATTGTACCGACCTTCTGGTAAGGTACCTCAGATTTCACCACTAGAAATCTATAGCCAACGCTATGCTTGGCATAGTCAAGAAAAACACAGTCCACAGTCTTTGGTCCCAACTTGCGCTTTTTGATTATCGGCACGTTGACTTTCGCCAAACAGCCCCAAGTGCGCAAGTAAGAGAGTGTAGTTCTTTTCTTTTCCCATTGCTCATAGGGAGTAGTCTCATTATCCTTTGTGGGAACTTTATTCAGGACATGACAAGATGTCAATACAGCCTCCCCCCACCATGCCTTGGATAAACCCAATGTATCTAACATGGCGTTAACCAAATCAGTTAGAGTACGGTTTTTCCGTTCGGCAACCTCGTTTGACTGGGGTGAGTAGGGAGGCGTCCTCTCATGAATAATACCATGTTCCGCACCGAATAAATCAAACTCATTAGAAAAGTACTCTCCACCACGATCAGACCGGACTCGTTTTATTTTCTTCTCAAGTTGGTTCTCAACTTCAGCCTTATAGACTTTAAAGTAGTGTAGAGCCTCATCCTTAGTATTTAACAAATACACATAGCAGAATCTAGTGGAATCATCAATCAGAGTCATGAATTATTTCTTTCCACCTTTAGTCAACACACCATTCATCTCACAGAGATCTGAATGTATGAGCTCTAGAGGTGCCAGGTGTCTCTCCTTCGCAAGCCTGTGAGGCTTACAAGGTTGCTTAGCTTGCACACACGCATGGCACTTAGAGCCTTTGGCTAAAGTGAAACTCGGAATTAAATCCATCTTAGCTAGCCGCGTCATACAACCGAAATTTATGTGACAAAGACGTGAATGCCAAACCTCGGATTCGTTCACATTAGAATGAATTTGGTTCACGACTTTATTACAGAAATCCTCCAGGGAAAGGTGGAACAAACCACCACAATCATATCCTTTTTCAACAAATAGTCCATACTGAGGTACGACTACTTTGTTAGACTCAAATACTAACTTAAACCCTTCTTTACATAGAAGGGAGCCACTAACGAGATTCTTCCTTATGGCGGGGACATGCTGCACGTTCTTCAGTTGCACGATCTTTCCCGAAGTAAACTTCAAATCTACCGTGCCAACACCATGAACAGAAGCATGCGAGCCATTCCCCATCAGGACGGAACAATCTCGTGCGACCTGGTAGGATGAAAACAAAGACGCATCAGCACACACATGAATATTGGCCCCAGTGTCAATCCACCAATCGGTGGACTGACAAACTAAAAGTATGGTAAACAGATTACCATACCCAGATGCCGCATCATTGTTGCTCAGAGTGACATTCACAGACTTGGAGTCCTATGCTGGCTTCTTATACTTGTTTGGGCACTTGTTTGCCCAATGTTCATCTGAACCACAAGTAAAGCAGCCATCTCTCTTTTTGTCTTTCTTCTTACCCTTCTTCTTAAAGGTAGTATTCTGCTGGACAGAGTTCTTTCCCTTGAACTTGTGGAAGTTCTTCTACACCACATTGGCGCTAGAAGAACCCTCTGCCCCTTTCACGTGTGAGTCCTTTGCTCTCGAGTTCTGCTCAACACTGAGATGACCAATGACATCCTCAACAGAGATTTCACGTCTCAAGTGCTTGAGAGAAGTAGCAAAGTTCCTCCAACTAGGAGGGAGTTTTGCAATAATGCAACCCGCGACAAACTTGTCCGGTAACTCACACTTCAGGAGCTCCAGCTCCTTAGCAATGCACTGTATCTCATGAGCCTGGTCCAATACAGAGCGGTTATCAACCATCCTGTAATCATGGAACTGCTCCATGGCATACAGCTCACTTCCAGCATCAGTTGCGCCGAATTTGACTTCGAGAGCATCCCACAAGTTTTTGGCAACGCCCATATGAATATAGGCGTCAACCAACTTGTCTCCAATCACACTCAGAACTGCTCCCAGAAAGATTGTGGTTGCCTCCCTAAATGCCTTCTCCTGATCAGGAGCAATCGTTTCTGTGAGGGACACACCACCAACCCAGAACACGTTCATCGCTGTGAGCCACAAGGTGGTCCTAGTCTGCCAACGCTTAAAATGCATCCCGGTAAACTTTTCCGGTTTCAGAGTAGCAACAAAGCCTTGAATCGAGAAGTGCCTAAAATAAGGTTTTTGGATTGTTGGAAATATTAGCACTTTTCCGATTAGACTTATCCACGAGTAAACAGTAAGCATCGCATAAAAGGTATGCATCTCATAGTGATACCTAAGCATACTAACACGTACAGAACATAGAATCGAAACTTCTATGAGCAGCAGCCTCGGCGTCGTCGACCATGGTGTCGATGCAGAGGAAGTAGTGGAAGCAGAGGCGAACAGAGTTGGGAACGTCTTGGACAGTGGCCCACATGTTAGCGACTCGTTAATTAATCCCTGATTACCCGACCCGAGGCGAGGCAGGCGGCGGAGGAGGAGCGCGCATGTACCACTCCTCTTTCCAAGCTCCCAATGGCAAGTGGTAGAGCAGCCCTTATAAAGAGGTCTCAACTCTCCTCAACTAGCAAGGTGGGACTAAACTTCCCACCACCTGCCATCTCATACATGGGCCTCAAGATTAATCAGGGATTAGTGTCTTATATGGGTCTAAGCCCATCCATAATCCAACACATACCATGGGCCTGTTGAGGAGAGCCTGATGTCGGTAGGCCGCACGAACAAGGAGATGATCTTCTCGTCACCGTGGAGAAAGGCTTGGTCGGATGTGCTCAAGTGGCTGTCGGCTCGTTCCCTCGCTTCACTGAGCCATGTGTGCAAAGACTGGCACGCAGTGGTCAAGAGCGACAGATTCATGCAACAACACACACTACTCCACGACGCAAACCAGAAATTACTGAAAGTGATGCTCCTAGAACCCTACCTTGGCGTCTTCTTTCCTCTGCAGCCAATGGACAAGCACCAACAGCCATCTTCTAATCGCAGAGTGTCATGCTCCTCGAAACCTGTGCACGATCTAGTCGTCGGCAGCTGCATCGACTGAAGGGCACTTCATGGGATTTCATCTGCAATCCAAGTGTTGGCTACTACAAGCCCATATCCGAGGAGTACGACAGCGAAGATGGATCCTTCTTTCCTGGAAGGATCGGGTTGGGGTACGATGCAAGGACGAAGAAGCACGTGCCAGTGCTCCTCGCCTACCGAGAGAGAAACTTTGCGACTCGGAGCTACCAGCTCGACTGCTTTGTCCAGCTCATTGATACCTCGTGTGTAACACCCCGGATGCAACTTTCCCTATTTGTACTCCAACTCTTGCCGTTTCCGGCGTTAAGTTATATTTATTTCCTCGGGTTCGGGTCTTTGTCTCCGTGTGTTGTTTTCATTGTCATGCATCTCATATCATGTCATCATGTGCATTGCATTTGCATACATGTTCGTCTCATGCATTCGAGCATTTTCCCCGTTGTCCGTTTTGCATTCCGGCGCTTCGTTCTTCTCCGGTGGTCATTTCTAGCTTTCTTTCGTGTTTGGGGATTAAACATTTCCGGATTGGACCGAGACTTGCCAAGCGGCCTTGGTTTACTACCGGTAGACCGTCTGTCAAGTTTCGTATCATTTGGACTTCGTTTGATACTCCAACGGTTAACCGAGGGACCGAAAAGGCCTCGTGTGTGTTGCAGCCCAACACCCCTTCAATTTGGCCCAAAACCCACCAAACTCTGCTCCATCATCTAGAGCGTTCGATCACGATCGCATGGCCGAAAACCGCACCTCATTTGGACTCTCCTAGCTCCCTCTATGCCTATATATACACCCCTCCGTTTTCGGATCTTCTCCCTTCCCGAAACCCTAAAAAAAACCTCTCCGCCGCCGCCGGACAACGTCCGCGCGAGCCGGACGTGTCCGCCCCGCTCCCCTCAGCCTACCGTAGGCCGCCACATGGCCTCGCCTGTCCCCGCCGCCGCCGCGGCCCGGGAGCCCGACTCCGGCCCCCGCGGCCCGGATCCGCCGCCGCCCGGCCGAGCCGCCTCGCCGCCTGCTCCGCCCCGTCGCCCGCCGCCATCCTCACCTGCCGCGCCGCCGCCCCGCTTCTTCTCCTCCACGACGCCGGCCGCCGCCCCGCCGCCGACGCCGGCCGCCGCCGCCGCGGGCCTCCACGCCGCCACCCGCGCCTCCACATCGCCGGCGCCGCCCCCGTCCAAGCCGCCTCCTCCGCCGAGCCGCACCACCGCCACGGTCTCCTCTTCTTCCTCTCCGACGCCGGCAACCATGAACTCTGGCGAGAGCTGAAACTCCGGCCAGCTACAGTGCTCTCCGGCGTGCCTCGGTTCCCGTGCCCGATCTGGATCTGGATCTGGATCTGGAAATTTGACGGTTGACTTTTTATCCCTGAACCCTAATTTTTATGCATACTTTGACCTGCCGCAACTTTGCATCCGTAGCTTCGTTTTGGACATATAATATATCAAAATGTTCGTCTCGACGATTACATCATTTCATTCCATTGCATCATTTTCATTTGAGCTCATCTTGATGCCCGAAATGCTGTTAGAAGGAGGCTTCCTGAGTTAATTGTCAGATCTGCTAGTTCATCTTAGACTTTTGTCATTTTTGCCATGATTATTGTGTGCATGCTATGCCTGTGAGTCCTTCATATGTTTTGTTAAGGATTTTGTTTTCTTTCCAGAGGTGCAACCCATGCATTTTTAGGGTGTGTGTGGTGACTTGTGCAAGCTTGCAAAGTGAGGCACACGGGAAATCTGTTTTCAGAGACTTAGTAGTTTTCACTAAGTCTGGGATTATTTGGTTCATGATGCCATATGTTCAGCTTGTTTCCTAGTGATCCGTGCCTCTTTTGAGGATGATCAGTAAAGGAGTTTCGTTATTCATGTTGTGCTCTATCCATCCATGTCTTTGTTTGAAATTATGGAGCACCTAGCTTGAGTCAATCGAGCTCTACTTTTGCTTCATGGTGAATCTGGGCAGATCGTCAACTCGTTTTCGATTTTGCCGATGTTGTTGTTGTTGATCCGTGCATGCTATGCCATTGTTATTGCCATTTATAGCTTGTATTTTGTGCCTTCTTAATGGATGTATGATTTGCTTGCCATGACTTGCACCGTAGTGAGTGCATCGAGCTCGTTTACATGCCTTCGTGAGTTATATTTCAGCATGTCTCAGTTTTCACTAAGTCTGAAAACTGATTGTGTTTTAGCCATGTTCGTGTGCCCGTTGGTATATTTTGTGATCCCTTTTGGCCCCAGGTCACTTTGGGACTTTTGTTAAGATTGTTGAGTAGCTCCATGTCATGTTCTTAATTGCCCTAATCAGGTCATGTATCATGTTATTTTGCTGCTCCGAAGAGGGCTTCGTGATCTGAAATTGCAGACAAGTGTTAATTTCACTAAGTCTGGAATCTGTTTTGCATTTGCGTTTTTGACATACTTGTTTGAACCTCATAATGGATGAATTGGCCGTAGCTCAGTGCTAGTCTTTTGTTAAGAATCTTGTGTGCATCCATGCCATGTATTTTGTTGTCATGTTTGGTGGCTGTAGCATGTTCATTTCGTTGCATTTAGATGCCTAATTGCTGTAAATCGCAGGCCGGTGTCATTTTTGAAATGCTTGCCATTTCCAAACCGTAACTCCGATTCCGGCGTTCTTTATATCGTTTTCAAGCGATTTCATCTCATCTTTCCAGTGGCACCCTTGGAATTCCAAGTTGAGGCCAGGTTCATGCATTTCCTGTCATATCTTGCATTTTGCATCCCGCATCGCATCCCGCATAGCATATCTTCATTTCATCATATTGCTTGGTCTTGCACGTGGTTGATTGTATCCTTGTTGATTGTTTGTCTTGTTTGGGTAGAGCCGGGAGACGAGTTCGCTACCGAGGAGTCCGTTGAGTTTGCTTGTGAGGATCCAGTCAACTCTGACAACTGTGCAGGCAAGATGATCATACCCTTGAAATCACTACTATCTTTGCTATGCTAGTTTGCTCGCTCTTGCTATGCCAATGCTACGATGCCTACCATTTGCTTGTCAGCCTCCCAATTGCCATGTTGAACCTCTAACCCACCATGTCCTAGCAAACCGTTGTTTGGCTATGTTACCGCTTTGCTCAGCCCCTCTTATAGCGTTGCTAGTTGCAGGTGAAGATTGGAGCCGTTCCTTGTTGGGACATTTATTTACTTGTTGGGATATCATTATATTGCTATGTTATCTTAATGCATCTATATACTTGGTAAAGGGTGGAAGGCTCGGCCTCTCGCCTAGTGTTTTGTTCCACTCTTGCCGTCCTAGTTTCCATCATATCGGTGTTATGTTCTCGGATTTTGCGTTCCTTACGCGGTTGGGTTATAATGGGAACCCCTTGATATTTCGCCTTGATTAAAGCTTGTCCAGCAATGCCCAACCTTGGTTTTACCATTTGTCACCTAGCCTTTTCTTTCCCTTGGGTTCTGCAGACTCAAGGGTCATCTTATTTTAACCCCCCCCCCGGGCCAGTGTTCCCTCTGAGTGTTGGTCCGAACCGGGCAGCCTGCGGGGCCACCTCGGGGAAACTTGAGGGTTGGTTTCACTCGTAGCTTGACCTATCTGAGTGTGCCCTGAGAAAGAGATATGTGCAGCTCCTATCGGGATTTGTCGGCACATTCGGGCGGTGTTGCTGGTCTTGTTTTAACCTGTCGAAGTGTCTTGAGTTACCTAGATACCGAGTCTGATCGGAACGTCTTGGGAGGAGGTCTATTCCTTCGTTGACCGTGAGAGCTTGTCATGGGCTAAGTTGGGACTCCCCTGCAGGGATTGAACTTTCAAAAGCCGTGCCCGCGGTTATGGGCAGATGGGAATTTGTTAATGTCCGGTTGTAGATAACTTGAACCTTAATTAATTAAAATGAATCAACCGAGTGTGTTGCCGTGATGGCCTCTTCTCGGCGGGGTCCGGAAGTGGACGCGGTGTTGGAGTAATGCTTGCGCAGGTTGTTCTTCTAGATTCTCGCTCGCGCTTTGCCTCCTCTTCTCGCTCTCTTTTGCGTATAAGTTAGCCACCATATGCTAGTCGCTTGCTGCAGCTCCACTTATATTTACCTTACCCAATCCTATAAGCTTAAATAGTCTTGATCGCGAGGGTGCGAGATTGCTGAGTCCCTGTGGCTCACAGATACTATAACTCCAGATGCAGGTCCAGGTGATTCCGCTCCAGGTGACGAGTACGAGCTCAAGTGGGAGTTCGACGAGGACTCTCAGCGTTACTACGTGACTTTTCCTGATGATCAGTAGTGGTGCCTAGTTGGGGTTCGATTCAGGGCCTTGTCGCATGTTGGGTTTTCTTCTATTTTGGCGCCGTAGTCGGGCCATGAGTGTTTGTATGATGGATGTTATTTATGTACTTTGATGTGACGTGGCGAGTGTAAGCCAACTATGTATCTCCCCCTTTTATTATATATTACATGGGATGTTGTAATGATTGCCTGACTTGCGACATTGCTTTTAATGCGGTTATGTCTCTAAATCGTGTCTCGACATGTGAGAGCTATAGCCGCATCGAGGACGTTACATCGTGTTACTGGACTCCGATTAACACTTCTCCAAGGCCGGTCGCCAACATGCAGCCGGCATACGCTCGAGGTAAACTCTACTGGATGGTGGATCCTGATCTTTGCACAGAACCTTCAAGAGGACGATGCGAGGTGGTGGTGTTGGACGTTAGCACCAAAGAGTTCGAGGTGTTGCAGGGACTTCGATGCGACTATGAGCGCGTTGCGTCCATCGTTGAGCTCCTAGGCAGCATTTGTGTTGTTTGCTCCAACGACAGAGCCAACGCTGTGGACATATGGATCTTGGAGGAAGGAGTGGATTGGTTGTTGGGTCATCGGATCGAGCTCGGGGACGAGTACTCGTCGGACAAGACTACACCATTGGCTCTTGATCCCCAAGGTGACTGGATATTTCTCAACACAGGCAAAGAGTTGGGATATTACTACCCAAGGACAAGGACATTCACCACCATTTGCCCGATTGGACAACGCTTAGATGGCATGGAGGTTATCCCAGTACTCTCCAAAGAAAGTTTAATCCGTCCGTAGAACATATAGACCATAGTGTATATTGCTATAGTTGTTTCTTAATTAGTTCTTACCCAATGGGGCCGTGCATGTAAGATCAATGTGTACTTCCAAAAACTGAAGCCACGAACATTTACTCTGTGCTTTTTCAGTTATTTTTTCTGCATTCCCGGCATAATGCTTAACATTTCTAAGTGCACTTTCCAGCGATGATTTTAGGGGCCGTCTATATCTCGATCACCTGAAATTGTTTTTGGTGTCAGTCGATTTTTTCCTGATTCCAGATGTGTCCAGCCAAACAATCACCATTTTGTAACATGGTGTACTCGGTCACTTTAGCTATATGTCGGTCAGCTGATTTATAAATTTGGGTCAGTCAATTTCTTGACGATTGATTTTCCTCTAAGATTATCCTGTGTGTTTTTTCTATGTGTTGTGTGTCTTGTTTTGTAATGGTAATAACCGACTGACCTCTAATTTGGGTCAGTCAATTGCTTAATGGGCTGAGATCCATTACATGTACGACCCAGTCCTTCCCTCTCTACCTTTGTAATTTCTTTGTTTTTCTGTTTTTACGTGTTTTTTCTTTTCTCTATTAGTCGGTTTTCAAAATAATTTCCTTTCTTGAGTATTCTTGGATGTTGGGTGAGTATGAATGTATTCACAAAATACTATGCAATATGTGTGAAATTCCACGATTATAAGGTTATTCTTTGCTTAGAACAAAAAAGTACAATTTTAGTGCAAAGTTGTGTGCAAATTCTCAAATTTTTATTTCATTTTATTCTTCTTAAGAGGCAATACAAATGCAATTACTTCAATATTCCTAATAAAATTCATTATATTCATTTGTTTTAGTTATTATTTCACATTATTTTTTCTATAATTGTAATACCAATGCCATTATTATATGCTTATCCATTCACATTTAAAAGTAGAATAATTCTAGACACATGTGAAGATGATCAATAAGTGATTCGGCAAAACATTGACAAGCACGGTATATTTGTTGCACTACTATAAATGAATCACTGGAAGCCTCAATATGTGTAGCACTCAAGCAAAACTCCAATCTGAATAACAATGTTTATTCGACTTGTCTCGGTCTCCAATCAAACCAGTGATGATGTTAAAACTCCACACCTGCTAGGTTGACCCTCCGAGCGATAGATAAATATCGGCCTTTACACAAGGACCATGTAACTCATGCACCAAAGCATGTATAATCGACATAAAATAAATAAAATAATAAATTTAATATTTTGGCCCTTTGGATAAACAAAATTGCATCTAATCAAATATATAATGATGTGGTAATACGCTTTCATAATCAAATGTATAGTTGTATCACATACAAGGGTCGGTTGCAAAGGTCGAAAGTCACATTTGACATGGTGTAACACTGCCAGTCCTATATGACGTCCGCGTGCGTTATATAGGCGCGGCTTCGCTGAAGCAGAGACGGGATGGGCTAAGTCATTCAGCAGCGAGCACGCAAATTCATTTGTTTTTTATGTGCGGGTTTTCTATTTTGGCCTTTTCTTCAATTTTTATTTTTTTCGTTTGTTTTTCTTTTTCTTCTTTTTAGATTGGTTTTTCTTCTTCTTTTGGTTCTTTGCAGTGTATGGTGAACATTTTTTTTCGAATACAGGCTGATTTTTTTAGTATATGCGAACAGTGTTCATATACAAACTGCACATTTATCATACACATTGAATTTTTTAATAAATGGTGAACTTTTTTTAGTTATACGATTAATATTTATTGATACAAAAAACATTTTTTAATATATGATGAATTATTTTTATATAGACTGAACTTTTTTATAAAACACAGGCTGAACTTTTTTCTTAAATATATTATTTATTTTTAAATAGGTTTTAATTATCCAGCTTCTAAAAAGCAGCAGCCATATTTATTGTTGAAAACCAAGTAAAAAACCAAAGAGAAAATATACAGGTGGCACGAGAATTTACAGCTCAAGGTCACGAGAATCGGGAATCAGCCTCGGTCGATACCAACTGCCGGCGTGATTGCCGACGTACCTGAGGTTCACTATGCCTGACTTACGAGAGTTCAGTTTACTTTCATCTTCGGACTTGATTGTAGTACAACACACAGCTTAGGCTGTGTTTGATAGCAAGGTATTGCAAAAACTGAAGTATTGAAAACCACAGTATTTTAGTCCGTAGGTGCAAGATACCACAATTTTGACATACCAAAATATTTTGCCGTATTGGGAATACTGTGACCTGTTTGGCTGGTGCTTTATGCAACAATGTAAATTAGCTAGGCAGTTGATAGCAGCTACAAACACGCATGTTCCTAGCTAGTTGCAACCACTCCATACTTTGCTTCATTAGAGTGGATTATATAGTTGGGTATGAACACTCATGTGTTGTGGCTAGCACGGGTAGACAAAAAACGCATGAGCAAGAAGAGCAGCAAATCAGCTTTGCATCCATACGTCTGAGTAGCAAGCTCGAGTCCAGCAGGATTTGCTTGCCTATTTCCTCTAGGCTAGCAGGGCACCGCAGCAGCTAGCCAACATACAGGGCACCGCAGCAGCTAGCGCAGCAAAGACAAAGGTCTGCACCGCTTCCGGCTAGGGACCACACTGAATGACATCCGGCAAAACAAGCTCGCCGAGCGAAAGCAACGGGAGAACGAAGGAGGGGGCAGCAACGGCTTGGAGCAAGGAAGAAGATAAGGATGACGCCTTTCTTTCACGAGCTCTGTTTTAAAAAAAGAGGTCCTGGGTTCTTTTTTTTATACAGAGATAATACCACGGTTTTGCAAATAATTCAATATTAAAAACATAGTTTTTAGTGGCAGCCAAACACCTCATGATAACTAAAACTGTGGTAATCTTAAAAACTGCAGTATTCTTAGAATATTTTAAAAAAACTGAGCTATCAAACGGGGCCTTATATATAAGTTCCACACAGGTGGCACGCAGGCCACACACGATAACTTAACACACACTTGCGCCACCTTATTTACCGTCGTCCTCATCGATCGGGTGGCGCGCGCACTCCTGCAATCTACTCCAGACCTGACATAGATTCTCTACTTTTCGATGCACAGCAGCACGAGCATAACAACGCTCAACGCCAGACAGATGAGCCAAATTGTCAGCAGCGCAACATCCTGCAGCAGTTGAGCTCAACGGGTCAGTTCAGTTCAGTTCAGCAGCGATAACATTACCAGCATGCAAGCACATGTTCAATCAAACTCAAGTCATCGGGGATAGTAAATCTGCGAACATCGCTCGTTCGTCAGGAAAATTAACAAGGATAGGATCTTAATCTGCAACCTCCATGGAAAATAGTGCCTTTTCTTAGAAAATGATGGAATGCAGTACTATACTTGAGAAGATCACGCCCCCCACAAGCTATGCAATTTCAAATAAACACCTTGGTTTTATGATCCAAGGAAAATGTTGCAACATCGATACATGTTTTGACAGAAATGACTGTGAAGCACATTACCGCTGCTCCCGGCGCCGGAGAATTGGCCGCATTGTACGCTGCATGAGCTACCAGCAGCAGAGCCAGGAAGGTCTGCCCAACGACCAGAAATATCATGCAACACTTGTCCTTCTTCTTCTTCCAGGCATTGGCATTCGCTGCAGAAGCCTGCAGCAGTCAGTTCAACGGGTCAGTTCAGTTCAGCAGTGGTACCAGCATGCAAGCAATACTGCTGAATTAACAAGTCACCGGGGGTAGTAATTAAAGCAGCAATCTTCACGCTCGCTCGTCACGGAAATTAACAAGTTTTTTTTAGAAAGAAGTGCATATTTCAACCCTGAACTCTTGCCTTGGTCTAATTTACAACCCCAAACTTCAATGCCGTCTAAATTACAACCCCCAACTCTCAAAACCGGCTAGGATTCAATCCTCTCCTCTCTGTTGACCGGTTTTGACCCGTCAACAGGTCCAGTCAGCATGCCACGTCAGCAAAAAAAATTTAAATCTGTAAAATCGAAAAAATCCAGGAAAAGAAATAAAAAATTTCAAATTTCCAGGAAAAATCAGGGAAAAATAAAAAAACGAATTTCCGAAAAACAAAATTATCAATATTTCCATGAAAAACCAAAAAATACTTAAAATAAAAAAACTCCGGGGAAAAATTTCAAATTACCAAGAATAATATTTAAAAATGTAAAATAAAAAAGTTAAAATTTCTAGAAAAAGTAATTTCCAAAAAAAAGTTATTATTTTTATTTTTTCCCGAAAAATACAGGAAAAAGTTCTCGAATTTTTTCGCAAACTTTTTTCCGGGGAAATTTTATTTTGGATTTTTTCTCGATCTTACAGATTTTTAATTATATTTTCTTGAAATTTTGAATTTTTTTCTGATGTGGCATGCTGATTGGACCCCTTGACTGGTCAAAACCAGTCAACAAGGAGGGGAGGGTTGAATCCTGACCAATTTTGAGAGTTGAGGGTTGTAATTTAGATGGTATTGAAGTTCGGGGTTGTAAATTAGACTAGGGCAAGAGTTCAGGATAGAAAAATGCACTTCTCTCTTTTTTTTATCTGCGAATTCTGTGGAAAACAGCACAGTACTTCTTTTTAGAAACTGATGGGAAGCAGTACTTGAGAAGATCATCATTCCTATCTATTATGTCGATGCGTAGCTCTAACCAGTATTCTAGATCTGCGACACTGAAACAAGAACGCGTATACAAAACTGACATCTGCTAATTAGTTTACTGGCAAGTGGCAACAACGTAGAGAAACACAAAGCACATTTAAGCAAGGAAGGAAAAGGTAGCAGCATCGATGTATGACAGAAATAAGTTGGAATCACATTACCGCAGCTCCACACGCTGACGCCGCCTCTGCTGATGGATTGACGACCACATTCGCTGGTGCATTGACGACCACATTCGCTGCAGGAGCTATCACCACCACCTGCAGCTGTTGAACAAGGGTTTTTTAGCTGCAACCGAGCTATGGAAAACTATATATACAGCACCTTGGTTATGATCTACTACTAGCAGCAGATTTTCAAAAGAGAGCGAGGGGCTAATCAAATATAGCTCGTAGAGTCGCTGTGTAGCTCTAACCAATATATTAATTAGATCTGGCCAGTCCAAATAGAAACAAGAACACGTAGATAGAAAACTGAAATTAGCTCGAATCTGAAGGCTTATATTACTTCCATCAAGCGATTGTCACAGGTTAGTCCTATAGTCCTACACACTATATGTCAGATCATTTGCTACTTAATTTACTGCCGATCACGTAGAGACAGCTGAGCACAATCAAGCAAGGGAGGAAAGTATCAGCGTCGATATATATTGCGAGAAATGATTGTGATTTGTGAACCACATACCGAAGCCACCGGAGGATTGGCAAAGTTGTTGGCCGCTGCTGCCGCCGGAGGATTGCGAACCTTGTTGGCTGCTGCTGCCGCCGGAGGATTGCCAGCCTTGTTGGCTGCTGCTGCCGCCGGAGGTTTGTCCATGGCGTCCGCGCGTGCAGAGAGAGAGAGAGACAGAGAGAGAAGAGAGAGAGAGAGAGAGAGAGAGAAGCGTATGTGCTCAAAGGAATGAGCCGAGTAGTTGTAGCCAGCAGCCAACCGATCGAGAATAATTTGCTTCTCGTTTCGGGTGTAGCAATGGCTCCCGTAGGACGGCCACGAAGGCTCCTATTCCGGGTAAAGCTCCAGATGGATTGTGGAAACCGCGTGTGAACTGTCGACGTTCCCCATTACCTCCGCATTGCATGCATGTGAAACCAGAGCTGAAAAAATGGCGACACTAGCTAGCTATCCCTCATATACACCGAAATGACAACTCAATTATGCAACGCAAAGACCGCCTGCACGGTGCACCTTCTCTCAATGATTTCATCGAGTGCCATGTTCGTGTGACTGGCTCGAGGTGTCACGGAATCGGTATACATGAATGAATGTGGAGACGGGAGATGCACGTATACATTGCATTTAAGGCCGTGATGATCCGATATGCCATGAAAATAATGTCGATTGCTGGGCATAGTAAGTAGACCCGGATGGCGCGCATTGCCGAACCTTTCAGTTTTGACGATTAGGATGATAGAACTTCTACATAAATATATGGTTGTATGGAACGAGAAAGTTAATTTTTCATGAAGCAACATTTTTGCTTGTTAGGTGTTTTTGTTTTGAGGGAACAACTTTACCTTTTTGATCAATGTCCGTAGGGGTTGTTACAAGATCATGATGTTGTGTCAACCAGACATTCTTACGTACCAAGCTCTAAAGAAAAAGATAATTTTGCCAAACCTCAAAATCTCCCTTGCGGGCAATAAGCTCCTTGATTACCACTGCATGTTGTCCTCCGCCTTTTTCCTCAATATCCTTGACGATACTTGCACTATCGGATGAGATGAGGATCTTCCGAGCATTTTGATCATCTGCCAAGGCTTGAGTTTCTCTACACGCCAAAGCTTCAGTAATACGGTTGAAAGTAATTGATGTTGACCTGAGGTATAAGCCATTGTTACTCTACAAAATGCTAAAACTGCTCCTCCACCCCCATGTCGCGCAACAACTCCGTAAACATTACACTTGGCAAAACCAATTGATGGCAATGTCCACGGTAACCTTCAAGACTCTTTCTTCCTTGGCTGAACTTATTTCTTATCTTTGTCCGCAATTGCCCTCAACACACTTGCAAAGCTTTGGACAAACAAATGTGTTGAAACAGGTGGTTGGAACTCATTTTCATAGATCGCTTTTCGGCGGGCCGACCAAATCGCTCAAAGTGTGACTGACATCATCACAAAGTCAACATGCGATAAGGAAGCCTTCATCGCAAAAGGCCATTGTTTTGCATTGCCCTCATTTGTCAAAACCATATGTTCCACCACTCCAGGATTTACTAATGCCCATAGACATCTCGACATGGAACAATCTAAAAGAGCATGACGCCATAAGTCTTCTCTTCCACGCGAAGAGCAGCAAGGGGAGGGAGCCATACCGCGATTGTGAGGTGTATCGAAAGTTGACAAGAGTACTCCAAAGCTTACACCAATCTCTCGCTTCAGCTACAGTTGATGATGACCAAGATTCATGAAAGAGTAAAATGCACTAGAGATCCTAAAAGTATTACAAGTGTGTCAAGTAGGTCCTAAAAGTTTGAAATCGTTCACTGCGGATCCTATACGTGTATTTTACCCACAACTTTTAGGACTTGGAATACTTTTAAGACCCGCGGTGAACTGACTTACACACATTTATGACACACAGTGAATGATTTTAAACTTTTAGGACCTTTGATACACCTGGAATACTTTTAGGACCTTCTGTGTATTTTGCTCTTTATGAAACAACCACCATTCTAGATTGTACTTGGGATGAACCATCATTCTAGGCTAAGCGGACACTGAAAATGCCTCTTTTATCATGAGCCCAAGACCAAAAATCAGATATATTACAGGTGCACAAAGGGATTCCTAGGATCACCGAGGCATCCATAGGTAAGAATGTGTTGTGCACGAACTCCTCCCTCCAAGAGGTCGTAGTTTGGTCAATAGGTTCACTCACCATAGAGACATTAGCATGATTTGGAGTAGCAATCGATCTCACTGCTTCCTCTCGAGGCAACCAATTATGAACCCGTATCTTCGTCGTCACACCATCTTCGGTATTCCTGATCAAGCCCTAGGTAAGGACATCCCTCCCCTCAACAATAGATCTTCATATTTGTGAAGCATGTGAACCAAGATTGGCTTCTGAAATCAAAGGCCCCAGGAAGATAACAAATTTTAGAATTCTGGAACCCAAAGAATTCGAGTCTTGTACGAACCTCCACATCTGCCTCTCGAGCAGAACTAAGTTAAATAATTACAAATCTCTGAACAACAAACCTCCCATTGATTTAGGTTGAATCATGATTTCCCATGAAACTCATGCCACTTTTTTTAGAGCCCCATCAAAACTTTCTAATTATTTTATTCATGTGTTCACAAAGACCTCAAGGTAATTTAAGTCAACCCCAAGAGGATAGCCTGCACAACAGACTTGATCAAGATGTCCTCCCCTCCCACAGATACGAGTTTGTCAAGTCAGCCCTAAATTTTTGTTCCAAATTATATCTTTAAAATACTTGAAAGTCCCATTTTAGGATCTTCTAACATCAGTAGGCAAACCGAAATATTTTTCACTTAAGGGTTGATTTTGCATGTTAAGCCTAGATTTTACCTCATCCGTGATAATATGAGGGCACCCTTTGCTAAAGAAAACAGAAAACTTCTTTAAATTGATTTTTGGTCCTAAAGCCTTGCAGTAAGTCTCCAAAAGGTTTTATGCTTCTTCAGCCCCTTCTTTACTTGCTTTCAAACATAACAGGTTATCATATGCAAACAATAAGGAATTCACCAGAGGTAGTGACTGAGCCACTTTAATTCCTATTAAGTATGATGACTGGTCAAAATACTTCAGGAGGCATGAATAGCCCTCTGCTGCAGCAAAAAGAGGTAAGGTGAAAGAGGATCTCCATGTCGGATACCTCTGGTGGGTTTTAATTCATCCGACTTCTTCTCACTAAACATAATAGAAAAAGAAATAGAGCTCAACATGTTCATAACTATTGCCACTGTTGAGAAAAGCCCAACTTGATCATAATTGCTTCAAGATAAGTCCATTCAACCAGGTCATAAGCCTTCTTCATGTCAAGTTTTAGAGCGCATGACCAGTGTTTTTAGACTTTGTTCCTCTTCATAGGGGGTTCTTTAACAAGTTAGCCAAGACCTTAGAGGCAATCTTGTACTGAACCTTGCACAACCTAATAGGCCAAAACTGAGAGAGACTAGAGGGGTCAGGTACCTTCAGAATTAACACCAAAACAGTACTAGTTATTAACTCCACGATGTCCTTTCCTTCAACAATCTTAAGAACTGTTTGAGTGACATCCATTCCACACAATTCCCATTGATGCTGAATTTTTTTTTGGCCAGGATACCGTCCGGGCTAGGAGCTTTCAAAGGAGACATATGGAAAAGAGCGCATTTAATCTCCTATTCAGTGTATGGTGCAGCCAATAAAAAGTTCATCTCCTGCAACACCTTGCAAGGGATAGTGTTCAGAACCTTCTCCATCTCCAAAACTCCTTCATAACATATGCCCGGTATCTACACTTGGCCCCACACACTAGTGGCGTGTGAAAATGAAGGAATGCCACTAGTAACCTACTAGTCTTGGTGTACCGAGTATGACCACACAACAGGTATTTTGGAAAAATACTGGTGGCGTAGCTAGATTGAAAGTGGCGTGCCACCAATTAAGATTGTGTGTAAGCATTTCTGCACTAGTGAGTAGCAATGTCTTCAGGAAGGGAACAACACTTAGACGTCGTTGTCAGCGGATCCAATCACCAATGGCCAGATCCTTGGTTTCAACCTGAAGATAAAGTATGAGCAAATCTAAGCAATTCCTTCAACAAGGTTAAGATGCAAAACACCGCCATTGCCATGTATAACCGACTAGGGTCAAACCTAAGATTTCCACCCGGAGCTCGAGACAAGGTATTCGAGAACCACCACCAAATCAAAGTCATCATGTGTTGTCGCCACCACTTTTCGGAATCACAGGTAGCACGGTCTTAACCTGAGACGCCACGCAAGTGATCATGTGTTGTCGCCACCACTTTCCAAAATCATAGTAGCTACATGCGTAGCACAGTATTAACCTGAGATGCCACGCAAGTGAACACCATGCACGCATAAGTAGACAGTCAAGCCCCAACAAGTGCCAGTCTCCATCAAAGGCTCCAAAAGATGAAGGTCGCCTTCACACATAGATGAAGATTGGCGAGAGAGGAAGGTCGCCGGTACCGCCAAATTCCCAATTCGGGACACTCCAGCACTCTTGCAGTGTCCTCATGCTACGCTATCCTCGCATGTGGCATAGAATTGGTCCACAAAACAAACTCGTCGTTCTGGCCGGGTTTGAAGGTCCAAGACCCTCCTGCCATTGCGAGAGTTACCTAGCAGTGGAGGACCATGGAGCCATACGCGCTCCCAAGCGGAGGACTACCTCATTGGAACACAATGCACGTCGTTGCCGATCGCATTCCATTAGGTGGAATCACATCCACCGACGGCTCGCCACTAGAAATCGTCGGTCCAGCCAAAAACACCATCGACGCCTCTACATAGCCATATCATGTGCCTAAACGTGTTAATACAACTGCCTAAAATTTATACTTGTACGCATTTCATGTCGTTTATGTTAAAAAACATATTTTTTTGCGGGAAATTAAAAACGAATTTAATGCTTAAAAAGTTGCTTACAGCACTGACTTTTTTCTGGAGACAAAACTTGTCCTTTGCTTGTGAAATATAGCAAACATGCTAAATGGTATATGTACTTGTGTAAAATATAATTTTGTAATTGATATAAATATTACATTATTATTATTATTATTATTATTATTATTTTCAGATGCTCGAGGGAGCTTTTTAGCTACCCCTTGGGTCCAAAGTTTCACTAAAGTTACATACCATTCACTAGTGCAATTTTATACTTTATTGTGCAATTTTGGGGAGGGGTATGGGTTTTGGTCTTTTTTGGACGCAGACACACAACACCATGAATATAATATTTCTTTCTTTTTTGCGGGATTCCAAGCATAATATCACACGAGGGCACAACCTAATTGCACATTAAAATTTATGAACGCCAGAAACAGTCGGCGAATCTCACCAAATATATATTGCACGTGAATTTGAACATCGCTAGGTGAAGTTCGGCTCTCCTAGCTTCAACAGCCCACAAAGAAGATTAGAAGCACGTCCGAAGAAAAAGATATTATCAGAGCACAGTACTGACTTTCAGTGAGCTCTAAGCACCTGTTCCGTTCACCGCCGGCACACCAATCTGAAATTTTACTTGATCCACAATGAACTACATAGATGGTACGAATAACAAAGGGTTGATTATCCTTTTGCCCTCAGTGGTGTCCATGTACTCAGTTTTGCCCTCAGATGCGAATTGTGCTCAGTTTTGCCCCTAGTCCGTGCGCACCGACTCGTTCCGTGAACTCTGCCGTCTCCGTCAGGTCAACCTTCTGACTCGGCCCTTACAGGTGGGACCAGGCGACAGAAACTGACAATTTTATTCAGACCGTTGCACGCGTGGCTTGTGGGACCCAGCAGAGAGCCGTTGAGCAGAGAGCCGTTGGCGGGTGTGCTATATAAGCGGGCGACAGCGGCGGTGACCACGGCGACAGAGAGCACGGCAGTGACCACGACGAGAGAGAGAGAGCACGGCGGCGGGAAGCTAGCTGTGGAGGGCGCGGCGGTGGGAAGCTAGCAGTGGAGGGCGCGGCGGCGTTGAGATCCCTTCGGCTCCGAGCTACATGTCTTCCTCAAGCTCCCGCGCCACCTCACGGATGCAGAGCCGGGCGCGTGTGGACATACCTGTCTTCGTCTGTCCGCGATGCCGGGCGGGTGTTGATCGGAGGGTTTCTCAGACACCGAGGAACCAGAATCGTCCGTTCTACGTGTGCAGCGAGGATGGGGTAAGAATCGGGGCAATTGCACCATTTTCTTGGTCGGGATCTTTGAGCAATGGGTTGATCTGTTTGGTGTTCATGCAGGTGACATGCTTCTTTCTTTGGGTCGATGCTCTGGCCAAGACTCTGATAAATGAACTGCAAGAAGAGCATGAAGAATGGTTGCACATGCTGCCACGAACGGCAGTGGCCGCACCACGAGCTCCGGAAGAAGGGATGGAGGGAGAAGCACGCACTGAGAGAGAGCTAGCTGTTGAGCTTAGGATGTTGAAGAAGAAGGTTAGGAAGCTTGAAGATCAAGCACTACCAATACCCATTTGCAAATACTTTTGGGCATTTGTAGGTATGGTAATCGCACTGGTTGTAATGTTGAAAATGTATGGAAAGGCATGAATTATGGAGGAATTTGTAATCTTGAAATTGTTTGAGAAATCCACCTAGTTTAAATGTTGGTTAAAGTTGTTTAAATGTTGAAACAAAAAGAGAAGAAGTGACCAACATTTAAATATGTTGGAAAAAAGTGAAGAAATTAGGAATTCAGAAACTTTTGATCAATGAAATGCAGCTCTCTGCTCTGCCTTTCTGTCCAAAAAAAAGGTTGCTCTTGGGCCAAATTCAGAGCGTAGAGCCAAGTGCAGGCTAGACTAATGGGCCAACTGCATCCAATTAGGCCCATTCGGGGGTTCTCTTGCGTATTTTTCTGTTTTCTATTCTGATTTAATTTAGGCAGTAAATCATAATGCTGGAACTTTTTGTGGAAGCTAATTGAATTATTCCAGAGCCAAACAATTAAAGTTAGAAATTTTTTGGAGCTGTTAATTAATCCAATTCAAATACACCGTGATTTAAATTAAAGACCAAAATATCATGGAAAATGTGCCTCAGTTGTGGTAGAGGTTTACGCCAGGTGCCAAAATAAAATGAACAATTTTTAAGGGCATTACATTGAGAAAAACATAATTTGTCTAAAAAAATGAAGGATGGAAAATGCACGAAAAATTGGTGCGGCTAGAGACTCAAACCCAGAACCGCGTGGGTTTGTGGTGTTTAGGGCTGCGCTGGTAACCGCTAGGACAGATGGCAAGACTTTGACATGGATAGGGAAGGAAGGTATACATAGTGAGATTGTGATTTTTTTTTTAAAAATAGTGAGACCGTGAATGTTTGCACACGCGTGAAAGTGGTTTTCCATTGTTTTGCACTTAAATTTTGGAGGGTTGGAAGGTTGAAAATGTATGTTGCACTACCACATGATTTTGGTCAGAGTGGCATTTGGTTTAGGGTTAGAGTGGCACTTGGTTTAGGATTTAAAGGGAATAAATTTGCATGTTAGTTCATGACTTTTTGTTTGAATGAAACAGAGGGCTTCTCACCCCCTCCGATTTTCATTGATGAAAACCACAAGTTCTCGAACTTCATGACTTGTTTAGGGAAGAAATGATATGTTTGGGCACGGACATTTTTTAACACACATAATAAACCCTAATAACTTAGATAAGATGGAACACACCGTACCATTGCAATAACTATGATAAGTTCACGGACAGTTCACAGACACATGACGAAACATGACACGACACGACACGACAGAGAAAAGCAACAAAATAAAAAACGAAACATGACGAGCTTGACTCCGGGCTTGAACATCTTCATCTTGACCTTCTTCTTCCACCTTGGCCGCGCGCGCCCCTTCAACACCGTCTTCATCTTGGGTTAATTGGATAAATGCCACTCGAATTCTGGCGATTCCGAGAAATGCCACTGCAATTTCCAAACTTTGAAAAATGCCATTTCCAGTGGCATTTTTCAAAGTCTGCAGTGGCGTTTTTCAAAGTTTGCAAAATTTGCAGTGGCATTTTTCAAAGTCTGCAGTGGCGTTTTTCAAAGTTTGCAAAATTTGCAATGGCATTTTTCAAAGTTTGGAAATTGCAGTGGCATTTCTCAGAATTGCCAGAATTTGAGTGGCATCTATCCAATTAACCCCTTCATCATCACACCTCCTCCTCCTCGTCGTAGGGAAGGGAGTGCATCTGGCCTGGAGCGGGGAAGATGCGCTCGTAGTTGGTGTAGATGTTGTAGACGGTGAAGAAGATGGACTCGCAGCCGCACCAAAAGACTTGGCCGAGGAGCTCGCGCGCGTCAAACGGGTTGGTGAAGGTGACCGTGAGCAGTAGGAGGATGCCGCCGCGGTCACGAACCTCGTTGAGGGTGAACATCCTCGGCGAGCCCCGTGGGAGGTGGGCATAGCCGGCTCTGAGGAAGGTGCGGGTGAGTTCGACGGAACCCCTCCACCTTGAAATGTTGGGGAACGTAGTAATTTCAAAAAAAATTCCTACGCACACGCAAGACCATGGTGATGCATAGCAATGAGAGGGGAGAGTGTGATCTACGTACCCTTGTAGACCGACAGCGGAAGCGTTAGCACAACGCGGTTGATGTAGTCGTATGTCTTCACGGCCCGACCGATCAAGCACCGAAACTACGGCACCTCCGAGTTCTAGCACACGTTCAGCTCGATGACGATCCCTGGACTCCGATCCAGCAAAGTGTCGGGGAAGAGTTTCGTCAGCACGACGGCGTGGTGACGATCTTGATGTACTACCGTCGCAGGGCTTCGCCTAAGCACCGTTACAATATTATCGAGGATTATGGTGGAAGGGGGCACCGCACACGGCTAAGAATATGATCACGTGGATCAACTTGTGTGTCTAGGGGTGCCCTCTGCCCCCGTATATAAAGAAGCAAGGAGAGGTGCGGCCGGCCAGGAGGAGGGCGCGCCAGGAGGAGTCCTACTCCCACCGGGAGTAGGATTCCCCCCCTTTCCTAGTTGGAATAGGATTCGGGAGGGGGAAAGAGGAGAGAGAGAAGGAAGGGGGGCGCCGCCCCCTCTCCTTGTCCTATTCGGAATAGGGAGGAGGGGCGCGCGGCCCAGCCCTGGCCACCTCTCCTCTCTTCCACTAAAGCCCACTAAGGCCCATATATCTCCCGGGGGGTTCCGGTAACCTCCTGGTACTCCGGTAAAATCCCGATTTCACCCGGAACACTTCCGATATCCAAATATAGGCTTCCAATATATCAATCTTTATGTCTCGACCATTTCGAGACTCCTCGTCATGTCCGCGATCACATCCGGGACTCTGAACAAACTTCGGTACATCAAAATGCATAAACTCATAATATAACTGTCATCAAAACCTTAAGCGTGCGGACCCTACGGGTTCGAGAACAATGTAGACATGACCGAGACACGTCTCCGGTCAATAACCAATAGTGGAACCTGGATGCTCATATTGGCTCCCACATATTCTACGAAGATCTTTATCGGTCAGACCGCATAACAACATACGTTGTTCCCTTTGTCATCGGTATGTTACTTGCCCGAGATTCGATCATCGGTATCTCAATACCTAGTTCAATCTCGTTACCGGCAAGTCTCTTTACTCGTTTCGTAATACATCATCTTGCTGTTGGAAATATGCCCTAGAGGCAATAATAAATTAGTTATTATTATATTTCCTTGTTCATGATAATCGTTTATTATCCATGCTAGAATTGTATTGATAGGAAACTCAGATACATGTGTGGATACATAGACAACACCATGTCCCTAGTAAGCCTCTAGTTGACTAGCTCGTTGATCAATAGATGGTTACGGTTTCCTGACCATGGACATTGGATGTCATTGATAACGGGATCACATCATTAGGAGAATGATGTGATGGACAAAGACCCAATCCTAAGCCTACCACAAGATCATGTAGTTCGTATGCTAAAGCTTTTCTAATGTCAAGTATCATTTCCTTAGACCATGAGATTGTGCAACTCCCGGATACCGTAGGAGTACTTTGGGTGTGCCAAACGTCACAACGTAACTGGGTGACTATAAAGGTGCACTACAGGTATCTCCGAAAGTGTCTGTTGGGTTGGCACGAATCGAGACTGGGATTTGTCACTCCGTGTAAATGGAGAGGTATCTCTGGGCCCACTCGGTAGGACATCATCATAATGTGCACAATGTGATCAAGGAGTTGATCACGGGATGATGTGTTACGAAACGAGTAAAGAGACTTGCCGGTAACGATATTGAACAAGGTATCGGGATACCGACGATCGAATCTCGGGCAAGTATCGTACCGCTAGACAAAGGGAATTGTATACGGGATTGATTAAGTCCTTGACATTGTGGTTCATCTGATGAGATCATCGTGGAACATGTGGGAGCCAACATGGGTATCCAGATCCCACTGTTGGTTATTGACCGGAGAGTCATCTCGGTCATGTCTGCATGTCTCCCGAACCCATAGGGTCTACACACTTAAGGTTCGGTGACGCTAGGGTTATAGAGATATTAGTATGCGGTAACCCGAAAGTTGTTCGGAGTCCCGGATGAGATCCCGGACGTCACGAGGAGTTCCGAAATGGTCCGGAGATAAAGAATTATATATAGGAAGTGCTATTTCGGCCATCGGAATAAGTTTCGGGATCACCGGTATTGTACCGGGACCACCGGAAGGGTCCCGGGGGTCCACCGGGTGGGGCCACCTGCCCCGAGGGGCCACATGGGCTGTAGGGGGTGCGCCTTGGCCTATATGGGCCAAGGGCACCAGCCCCAAGAGGCCCATGCGCCAAGAGAAGAGGGAAAGGAAGAGTCCTAAAGGGGGAAGGCACCTCCGAGGTGCCTTGGGGAGGAGGGACTCCTCCCTTGGCCGCACCCTTCCTTGGAGGAAGGGCCAAGGCTGCGCCCCCCCTCTTCCTTGGCCCTATATATAGTGGGGGGAAGGGAGGGCAACCACACCTAAGCCCTGGCGCCTCCCTCTCCCTCCCATGACACATCTCCCTCCTCCCGCAGCGCTTGGCGAAGCCCTGTTGGAATCCCGCTACTTCCACCACCACGCCGTCGTGCTGCTGGATCTCCATCAACCTCTCCTTTCCCCTTGCTGGATCAAGAAGGAGGAGACATCGCTGCTTCGTACGTGTGTTGAACGCGGAGGTGCCGTCCGTTCGGCGCTAGGATCATCGGTGATTTGGATCACGACGAGTACGACTCCATCAACCCCGTTCTCTTGAACGCTTCCGCGCGCGATCTACAAGGGTATGTAGATCCACTCCTCCCTCGTTGCTAGATGACTCCATAGATTGATCTTGGTGACACGTAGGAAAATTTTGATTTATTGCTACGTTCCCCAACAGTGGCATCATGAGCTAGGTCTATGCGTAGTTTCTATGCATGAGTAGAACACAAAGTAGTTGTGGGCGTTGATTTTGTTCAATATGCTTACCGTTACTAGTCCAATCTTGATTCGGTGGCATTGTGGGATGAAGCGGCCCGGACCGACCTTACACGTACTCTTACGTGAGACTGGTTCCACCGACTGACATGCACTAGTTGCATAAGGTGGCTAGCGGGTGTCTGTCTCTCCCACTTTAGTCGGATCGGATTCGATGAAAAGGGTCCTTATGAAGGGTAAATAGCAATTGGCATATCACATTGTGGTCTTTGCGTAGGTAAGAAACGTTCTTGCTAGAAACCCATAGCAGCCACGTAAAACATGCAAACAACAATTAGAGGACGTCTAACTTGTTTTTGCAGGGTATACTATGTGATGTGATATGGCCAAAAGGATGTGATGAATGATGTATGTGATGTATGAGATTGATCATGTTCTTGTAATAGGAATCACGACTTGCATGTCGATGAGTATGACAACCGGCAGGAGCCATAGGAATTGTCTTAATTTATTTATGACCTGCGTGTCAACATAAACATCATGTAATTACTTTACTTTATTGCTAACCGTTAGCTGTAGTAGTAGAAGTAATAGTTGGCGAGGCAACTTCATGGAGACACGATGATGGAGATCATGATGATGGAGATCATGGTGTCATGCCGGTGACGATGATAATCATGGAGCCCCGAAGATGAAGATCAAAAGGAGCAATATGATATTGGCCATATCATGTCACTATTTGATTGCATGTGATGTTTATCATGTTTATACATCTTATTTGCTTAGAACGACGGTAGTAAATAAGATGATCCCTCATTAAAATTTCAAGAAAGTGTTCCCCCTAACTGTGCACCGTTGCGAAAGTTCGTCGTTTCGAAGCACCACGTGATGATCGGGTGTGATAGATTCTTACGTTCACATACAATGGGTGTAAGACAGATTTACACACGCGAAACACTTAGGTTGACTTGACGAGCCTAGCATGTACAGACATGGCCTCGGAACACAAGAGACCGAAAGGTCGAGCATGAGTCGTATAGAAGATACGATCAACATGAAGATGTTCACCGATGTTGACTAGTCCGTCTCACGTGATGATCGGACACGGCCTAGTTGACTCGGATCATGTAATCACTTAGATGACTGGAGGGATGTCTATCTGAGTGGGAGTTCATAAGATGAACCTAATTATCCTAAACATAGTCAAAAGGTCTTCGCAAATTATGTCGTAGCTCGCGCTTCAGTTCTACTGTTTAGTTATGTTCCTAGAGAAAAATTAGTTGAAAGTTGATAGTAGCAATTATGCGGACTAGGTCCGTAAACTGAGGATTGTCCTCATTGCTTCATAGAAGGCTTATGTCCTTAATGCACCGCTCAGTGTGCTGAACCTCGAACGTCGTCTGTGGATGTTGCGAACATCTGACATACACATTTTGATAACTACGTGATAGTTCAGTTAAACGGTTTAGAGTTGAGGCACCGAAGACGTTTTAAAACGTCGCGAAACATATGAGATGTTTTGAGGGCTGAAATTGGGATTTCAGGCTCGTGCCCACGTCAAGAGGTATAAGACCTCCGACGATTTTCTTAGCCTGCAACTAAGGGAGAAAAGCTCAATTGTTGAGCTTGTGCTCAGATTGTCTAAGTACAACAATCATTTGAATCGAGTGGGAGTTGATCTTCCAGATGAGATAGTGATGTTTCTCCGAAGTCATTACCACCAAGCTGCTAGAGCTTCGTGATGAACTATAATATATCAGGGACATATATGATGATCCTTGAGATATTCGCGATGTTTGACACCACAAAAGTAGAAATCAAGAAGGAGCATCAATTGTTGATGGTTGGTGAAACCACTAGTTTCAAGAAGGGCAAGGGCAAGAAGGGAAACTTCATGAAACGGCAAATCAGCTGCTGCTCTAGTGAAGAAACCCAAGGTTGAACCCAAACCCGAGACTAAGTGCTTCTGTAATAAAGGGAACAGCCACTGGAGCAGAATTACCCTAGATACTTGGTAGATGAGAAGGCTGGCAAAGTCGATAGAAGTATATTGGATATACATTGTGTTAATGTGTACTTTACTAGTACTCCTAGTAGCACCAGGGTATTAGATACCGGTTCGGTTGCTAAGTGTTAGTAACTCGAAATAAAAGCTACGGAATAAACGAAGACTAGCTAAAGGTGAGCTGACGATATGTATTGGAAGTGTTTCCAAGGTTGATATGATCAAGCATCGCACGCTCCCTCTACCATCGAGATTGGTATTAAAACCTAAATAATTGTTATTTGGTGTTTGTGTTGAGCATAGACATGATGGGATTACGTCTATCGCAATACGGTTATTCATTTAAGGAGAATAATGGTTACTCTGTTTATTTGAATAATACCTTCAGTGGTCTTGCACCTAAAATGAATGGTTCATTGAATCTCGATCATAGTGATACACATGTTCATGCCAAAAGATATAAGATAGTAATGATAGTACCACATACTTGTGGCACTGCCACTTAAGTCATATTGGTATAAAACGCATGAAGAGGCTCCATGTTGATGGATCTTTGGACTCACTCATTTTTTGAAAAGTTTGAGACATGTGAACCATGTCTATTGGTGTATATGCATGAAGAAACTCCATGCAAATGGACCGTTTTGACTCACTTGATTTTGAATCACTTGATACATGCAAATCATACCACATGGGCAAGATGACTGAAAGCCTCATTTTCTGTAAAATGAAACTAGAAAGCAACTTGTTGGAAGTAATACATTTTGATGTGTGTAGTCCAATGAGTGCTGAGGCGTGTAGTGGATATCGTTATGTTCTTACTTCACAGATGATTTGAGTAAGATGTTGAGTATATTTACTTGATGAATCACGAGTCTGAATTATTGAAAGGTTCAAGTAATTTCAGGGTGAAGTTGAAAGATCATCACGACAAGAGGATAAAATATCTATGATATGATCATAGAGATGAATATCTGAATTACAAGTTTGGCACAGAATTAAGACATTGTGGAAATTGTTTCACAACTAATACAGCCTGGAACACCGTAGTGTGATGGTGTGTCCGAACATCATAACTGCACCCTATTGCATATGATGCATACCATGATGTCTCTTATCGAATTACCACGATAGTTTATGGGTTAGGCATTAGAGACAACCACATTCACTTTAAATAGGGCACCACATAATTCCGATGAGATGACACCGTATGAACTATGGTTTAGGGAAACCTAAGCTGTCATTTCTTAAAAGTTTGGGGCTGCGACGCTTATGTGAAAAAGTTTCAGGCTGATAAGCTCGAACCCAAAGCGGCTAAATGCATCTTCATAGGACACCCAAAACAGTTGGGTATACCTCCTGTCTCAGATTCGAAAGCAATAAGGGATTGTTTCTAGAATCGGGTCCTTTCTCGAGGAAAAGTTTCTCTCGAAAGAATTGAGTGGGAGGATGGTGGAGACTTGATGAGGTTATTGAACCGTCTCTTCAACTAGTGTGTGGCAGGGCACAGGGAGTTGTTCCTGTGGCACCTACACCAATTGAAGTGGAAGCTTATGATAGTGATCATGAAACTTCAGATCAAGTCACTACCAAACCTCGTTTGATGACAAGGATGCGTACTACTTCAGAGTGGTACGTAATCCTGTCTTGGAAGTCATGTTGCTAGACAACAATGAACCTACGAGCTATGGAGAAGCGATGGTGGGCCCGGATTCCAAAATGGCTCGAGGCCATATAATCCGAGAGAGGATCCATATATGAAAACAAAGTGTAGACTTTGGAAGAACTACTTGATGGTCATAAGGCTGTTAGGTACATATGGATTTTAAAAGGAAGACGGACAATGATGGTAAGTATCACCATTAAGAAAGCTCGACTTGTCGTTAAGATGTTTTCCGACAAGTTCAAGGAGTTGACTATGATGAGACTTTCTCACTCGTAGTGATGCTAAGAGTCTGTTGGAATTATATTAGCGATTACTGCATTATTTATGAAATCTTGCAGATAGGATGTCAAAACATTGTTTCCTCGACGATTTTCTTGAGGAAAGGTTGTATGTGATACAACCGGAAGGTTTTGTCAATCCTGAAAGATGCTAATAAGTATGCAAAGCTCCAGCTATCCTTCTAAGGACTGGAGTAAGCATCTCGGAGTTGGAATGTATGCTTTGATGAGATGATCAAAGATTTTGGGTTTATACAAAGTTTATGAGAAACTTGTATTTCCAAAAAGGTGAGTGGGAGCACTATAGAATTTCTGATGAGTATATGTTGTTGACATATTATGGATCAGAAATGATGTAGAATTTCTGGAAAGCATATAGGTTATTTGGAAAGTGTTTTTCAATGGAAAGCCTGGATTAAGCTGCTTGAACATTGAGCATCAAGATCTATAGGGATAGATCAAAACGCTTAATGGTAATTTCAAATGAGCACATACCTTGACATGATCTTGAAGGGGTTCAAGATGGATCAGTCAAAGAAGGAGTACTTGCCTGAGTTGTAAGGTATGAAGTTAAGACTTAAAGCTCGACCACGGCAGAAGAAAGAGAAAGGACGAATGTCGTCCCCTATGCTTTTGTCATAGGCTCTATACGGTATGCCATGCTGAGTACCGCACCTGATGTGTGCCTTGCCACATATCTGGCAAGAGGGTACAAAGGTAATCTAGGAGTAGATCACCAGATAGCGGTCTAAATTATCCTTAGAGGAATAAGGATATGTTTCTCGGTTATGGAGGTGATAAAGAGTTCGACGTAAAGAGTTACGTCGATGCAAGCTTAACACCTATCCGGATAGCTCTGAGTAGAGATACCGGATATGTATAATGGAGCAACAATTTAGAATAGCTCCAAGTAGAACAGTTATTTGAAATGGCTCCAAATATAGCGTAGTAGCTGCATCTACAAGATGACATAGAGATTTGCGAAGTACATACGGATCTGAAAGATTCAGACCCGTTGACTATAACATCTCTCACAAGCATAACATGATCAAACCCAGAACTCATCGAGTGTTAATCAAATGGTAATGTGAACTAGATTATTGACTCTAGTAAACTCTTTGGGGGTTAGTCACATGGGGATGTGACCTTGAGTGTTAATCACATATCGATGTGAACTGGATTATTGACTCTAGTGCAAGTGGGAGACTGTTGGAAATATGCCCTAGAGGCAATAATAAATTAGTTATTATTATATTTCCTTGTTCATAATAATCATTTATTCTCCATGCTAGAATTGTATTGATAGGAAACTCAGATACATGTGTGGATACATAGACAACACCATGTCCCTAGTAAGCCTCTAGTTGACTAGCTCGTTGATCAATAGATGGTTACGGTTTCCTGACCATGAACATTGGATGTCATTGATAACGGGATCACATCATTAGGAGAATGATGTGATGGACAAAGACCCAATCCTAAGCCTACCACAAGATCATGTAGTTCGTATGCTAAAGCTTTTCTAATGTCAAGTATCATTTCCTTAGACCATGAGATTGTGCAACTCCCGGATACCGTAGGAGTACTTTGGGTGTGCCAAACGTCACGACGTAACTGGGTGACTATAAAGGTGCACTACGGGTATCTCCGAAAGTGTCTGTTGGGTTGGCACGAATCGAGACTGCGATTTGTCACTCCGTGTAAACGGAGAGGTATCTCTGGGCCCACTCGGTAGGACATCATAATAATGTGCACAATGTGATAAAGGAGTTGATCACGGGATGATGTGTTACGAAACGAGTAAAGAGACTTGCCGGTAACGAGATTGAACAAGGTATCGGGATACCGACGATCGAATCTCGGGCAAGTATCGTACCGCTAGACAAAGGGAATTGTATACGGGATTGATTAAGTCCTTGACATTGTGGTTCATCTGATGAGATCATCGTGGAACATGTGGGAGCCAACATGGGTATCCAGATCCCGCTGTTGGTTATTGACCGGAGAGTCATCTCGGTCATGTCTGCATGTCTCCCGAACCCGTAGGGTCTACACACTTAAGGTTCGGTGACGCTAGGGTTATAGAGATATTAGTATGCGGTAACCCGAAAGTTGTTCGGAGTCCCGGATGAGATCCCGGACGTCACGAGGAGTTCCGGAATGGTCCGGAGGTAAAGAATTATATATAGGAAGTGCTATTTCGGTCATCGGGACAAGTTTCGGGGTCACCGGTATTGTACCGGGACCACCGGAAGGGTCCCGGGGGTCCACCGGGTGGGACCACCTGCCCCGGGGGGACACATGGGCTGTAGGGGGTGCGCCTTGGCCTATATGGGCCAAGTGCACCAGCCCCAAGAGGCCCATGCGCCAAGAGAAGAGGGAAAGGAAGAGTCCTAAAGGGGGAAGGCACCTCCGAGGTGCCTTGGGGAGGAGGGACTCCTCCCTTGGACGCACCCTTCCTTGGAGGAAGGGCCAAGGCTGCGCCCCCCCTCTCCCTTGGCCCTATATATAGTGGGGGGAAGGGAGGGCAACCACACCTAAGCCCTGGCGCCTCCCTCTCCCTCCCATGACACATCTCCCTCCTCCCGCAGCGCTTGGCGAAGCCCTGTTGGAATCCCGCTACTTCCACCACCACGCCGTCGTGCTGCTGGATCTCCATCAACCTCTCCTTTCCACTTGCTGGATCAAGAAGGAGGAGACGTCGCTGCTCCGTACGTGTGTTGAACGTGGAGGTGCCGTCCGTTCGGCGCTAGGATCATCGGTGATTTGGATCACGACGAGTACGACTCCATCAACCCCGTTCTCTTGAACGCTTCCGCGCGCGATCTACAAGGGTATGTAGATCCACTCCTCCCTCGTTGCTAGATGACTCCATAGATTAATCTTGGTGACACGTAGGAAAATTTTGAATTATTGCTACGTTCCCCAACACTTGCAACTAACTCATTAGTTGTAATGCTTGCAAGGCTTATGTGATGTGCATTACCGAGAGGGCCCAGAGATACCTCTCCGACAATCGGAGTGACAAATCCTAATCTCGAAATACGCCAACCCAACATGTACCTTTGGAGACACCTGTAGAGCTCCTTTATAATCACCCAGTTACGTTGTGACGTTTGGTAGCACACAAAGTGTTCCTCCGGCAAACGGGAGTTGCATAATCTCATAGTCATAGGAACATGTATAAGTCATGAAGAAAGCAATAGCAACATATTAAACGATCGGCTGCTAAGCTAATGGAATGGGTCATGTCAATCGCATCATTCTCCTAATGATGTGATCCCATTAATCAAATGACAACACATGTCTATGGTTAGGAAATATAACCATCTTCGATTAATGAGCTAGTCAAGTAGAGGCATACTAGTGACGTTTGGTTTGTCTATGTATTCACACAAGTATTATGTTTCCGGATAATACAATTCTAGCATGAATAATAAACATTTATCATGATATAAGGAAATAAAATAATAACATTATTATTGCCTCTAGGGCATATTTCCTTCAGTCTCCCACTCGCACTAGAGTCAATAATCTAGATTACACAGTAATGATTCTAACACCCATGGAGCTTTGGTGTTGATCATGTTTTGCTCGTGGAAGAGGCTTAGTCAACGGGTCTGCTATATTCAGATCCGTATGTATCTTGCAAATCTCTATGTCTCCCACCTGGACTAGATCCCGGATGGAATTGAAGCGTCTCTTGATGTGCTTGGTTCTCTTGTGAAATCTGGATTCCTTTGCCAAGGCAATTGCACCAATATTGTCACAAAAGATTTTCATTGGACCCGATGCACTAGGTATGACACCTAGATCGGATATGAACTCCTTCATCCAGACTCCTTCGTTTGCTGCTTCCGAAGCAGCTATGTACTCCGCTTCACATGTAGATCCCGCCACAACGCTTTGTTTAGAACTGCACCAACTGACAGCTCCACCGTTTAATGTAAACACGTATCCGGTTTGTGATTTAGAATCATCCAGATCAGTGTCAAAGCTTGCATCATTGTAACCATTTACGATGAGCTCTTTGTCTCCTCCATATATGAGAAACATATCCTTAGTCCTTTTCAGGTATTTCAGGATGTTCTTGACCACTGTCCAGTGATCCACTCCTGGATTACTTTGGTACCTCCCTGCTAGACTTATAGCAAGACACACATCAGGTCTGGTACACAGCATCGCATACATGATAGAGCCTATGGCTGAAGCATAGGGAACATCTTTCATTTTCTCTCTATCTTCTGCATTGGTCGGGGATTGAGTTTTACTCAATTTCACACCTTGTAACACGGGCAAGAATCCTTTCTTTGCTTGATCCATTTTGAACTTCTTCAAAACTTTGTCAAGGTATGTGCTTTATGAAAGTCCAACTAAGCATCTTGATCTATCTCTATAGATCTTAATGCCCAATGTGTAAGCAGCTTCACCGAGGTCTTTCATTGAAAAACTCTTATTCAAGTATCATTTTATGCTATCCAAAAATTCTGTATCATTTCCGATTAGCAATATGTCATCTACATATAATATCAGAAATGCTACAGAGCTCCCACTCACTTTCTTGTAAATACAGGCTTCTCCAAAAGTCTGTACAAAACCAAATGCTTTGATCACACTATCAAAGTGTTTATTCCAACTCCGAGAGGCTTGCACCAGTCCATAAATGGATCGCTGGAGCTTGCACACTTTGTTAGATCCCTTTGGATCGACAAAACCTTCCGGCTGCATCATATACAACTCTTCTTGCAGAAATCCATTCAGGAATGCAGTTTTGACATCCATTTGCCAAATTTCATAATCATAAAATGCGGCAATTGCTAACATGATTCGGACAGACTTCAAGCATCGCTACGGGTGAGAAGGTCTCACCGTAGTCAATCCCTTGAACTTGCCGAAAACCTTTTGCGACTAGTCAAGCTTTGTAGACAGTAATATTACCGTCAGCGTCAGTCTTTTTCTTGAAGATCCATTTATTCTCAATTGCTTGCCGATCATTGGGCAAGTCAACCAAAGTCCATACTTTGTTCTCATACATGGATCCCATCTCAGATCTCATGGCTTCAAGCCATTTTGCGGAATCTGGGCTCATCATCGCTTCTTCATAGTTCGTAGGTTCATCATGATCTAGTAGCATGACTTCCAGAACAGGATTACCGTACCACTCTGGCGCGGATCTTACTCTGGTTGATCTATGAGGTTCAGTAGTATCTTGTTCTGAAGTTTCATGATCATTATCATTAGCTTCCTCACTAATTGGTGTAGGTGTCACAGAAACTGGTTTCTGTGATGTACTACTTTCCAATAAGGGAGTAGGTACAGTTACCTCGTCAAGTTCTACTTTCCTCCCACTCACTTCTTTCGAGAGAAACTCCTTCTCTAGAAAGTTTCTGAATTTAGCAACAAAAGTCTTGCCTTCGGATCTGTGATAGAAGGTGTATCCAATACTTTCCTTTGGATATCCTATGAAGACACATTTCTCCGATTTGGGTTCGAGCTTATCAGGTTGAAGTTTTTTCACATAAGCATCGCAGCCCTAAACTTTCAGAAACGACAACTTTGGTTTCTTGCCAAACCACAGTTCATATGGCGTCGTCTCAACGGATTTTGATGGTGCCCTATTTAACGTGAATGTGGCCGTCTCTAGAGCATATCCCCAAAACGATAGCGGTAAAACAATAAGAGACATCATAGATTGCAACATATCTAGTAAAGTACGATTATGACGTTCAGACACACCATTACATTGTGGTGTTCCGGGTGGCGTGAGTTGCGAAACTATTCCACATTGTTTTAAATGTACACCAAACTCGTAACTCAAATATTCTCCTCCACGATCAGATCGTAGGAATTTTATTTTCTTGTTACGATGATTTTCAACTTCACTCTGAAATTCTTTGAACTTTTCAAATGTTTCAGACTTATGTTTCATTAAGTAGATATACCCATATCTGTTTAAGTCATCTGTGAAGGTGAGAAAATAACGATATCCGCCACGAGCCTCAACATTCATCGGACCACATACATCTGTATGTATGATTTCCAATAAATCTGTTGTTCTCTCCATAGTACCGGAGAATGGTGTTTTTGTCATCTTACCCATAAGGCATGGTTTGCAAGTACCAAGTGATTCATAATCAAGTGGTTTCAAAAGCCCATCAGTATGGAGTTTCTTCATGCGCTTTATACCGATATGACCCAAATGGCAGTGCCACAAATAAGTTGCACTATCATTATCAACTCTGCATCTTTTGGTTTCAACACTATGAATATGTGTGTCACTACTATCGAGATTTAATAAGAATAGACCACTCTTTAAGGGTGCATGACCATAAAAGATATTACTCATGTAAATAGAACAACCATTATTCTCTGATTTAAATGAATAACCGTCTCGCATCAAACAAGATCCAGATATAATGTTCATGCTTAACGCTGGCGCCAAATAACAATTATTTAGGTCTAATACTAATCCCGAAGGTAGATGTAGAGGTAGCGTGCTGACTGCGATCACATCGACTTTGGAACCATTTCCCACGCGCATCGTCACCTCGTCCTTAGCCAATCTTCGCTTAATCCGTAGTCCCTGTTTCGAGTTGCAAATATTAGCAACAGAACCAGTATCAAATACCCAGGTGCTACTGCGAGCATTAGTAAGGTACACATCAATAACATGTATATCACATATACCTTTGTTCACCTTGCCATCCTTCTTATCCGCCAAATACTTGGGGCAGTTCCGCTTCCAGTGACCAGTCTGCTTGTAGTAGAAGCACTCAGTTTCAGGCTTAGGTCCAGGTTTGGGTTTCTTCTCTTGAGTAGCAACTTGCTTGCTATTCTTTTTGAAGTTCCCCTTCTTCTTCCCTTTGCCCTTTTTCTTGAAACTAGTGGTCTTGTTGACCATCAACACTTGATGCTCCTTCTTGATTTCTACCTCCGCAGCTTTCAGCATTGCGAAGAGCTCGGGAATAGTCTTATTCATCCCTTGCATATTATAGTTCATCACGAAGCTCTTGTAGCTTGGTGGTAGTGATTGGAGAATTCTGTCAATGACGCAATCATCTGGAAGATTAACTCCCAATTGAATCAAGTGATTATTATACCCAGACATTTTGAGTATATGCTCACTGACAGAACTGTTCTCCTCCATCTTGCAGCTATAGAACTTATTGGAGACTTCATATCTCTCAATCCGGGCATTTGCTTGAAATATTAACTTCAACTCCTGGAACATCTCATATGCTCCATGACGTTCAAAACGTCGCTGAAGTCCCGATTCTAAGCCGTAAAGCATGGCACACTGAACTATCGAATAGTCATCAGCTTTGCTCTACCAGACGTTCATAACATCTGGTGTTGCTCCAGCAGCAGGCATGGCACCCAACGGTGCTTCCAGAACGTAATTCTTCTGTGCAGCAATGAGGATAATCCTCAAGTTACGGACCCAGTCCGTGTAATTGCTACCATCATCTTTCAACTTTGCTTTCTCAAGGAACGCATTAAAATTCAACGGTACAACAACACGGGCCATCTATCTACAATCAAACATAAACAAGCAAGATACTATCAGGTACTAAGTTTCATGATAAATTTAGGTTCAATTAATCATATTACTTAAAGAACTCCCACTTAGATAGACATCCCTCTAATCCTCTGAGTGATTACGTGATCCAAATCAACTAAACCATGTCCGATCATCACGTGAGATGGAGTAGTTTCATTCGTGAACATCACTATGTTGATCATATCTACTATATGATTCACGCTCGACCTTTCGGTCTCCGTGTTCCGAGGCCATATCTGTATATGCTTGGCTCGTCAAGTATAACCTGAGTATTCCGCGTGTGCAACTGTTTTGCACCCGTTGTATTTGAACGTAGAGCCTATCACACCCGATCATCACGTGGTGTCTCAGCACGAAGAACTTTTGCAACGGTGCATACTCAGGGAGAACACTTCTTGATAATTAGTGAGAGATCATCTTATAATGCTACCGTCAATCAAAGCAAGATAAGATGCATAAATGATAAACATCACATGCAATCAATATAAGTGATATGATATGGCCATCATCATCTTGTGCTTGTGATCTCCATCTTCGAAGCACCATCGTGATCACCATCGTCACCGGCGCGACACCTTGATCTCCATCGTAGCATCGTTGTCGTCTCGCCAATCTTATGCTTCCACGACTATCGCTACCGCTTAGTGATAAAGTAAAGCATTACAGCGCGATTGCATTGCATACAATAAAGTGACAACCATATGGCTCCTGCCAGTTGCCGATAACTCGGTTACAAAACATGATCATCTCATACAATAAAATTTAGCATCATGTCTTGACCATATCACATCACAACATGCCCTGCAAAAACAAGTTAGACGTCTTCTACTTTGTTGTTGCAAGTTTTACGTGGCTGCTACGGGCTTAAGCAAGAACCGATCTTACCTACGCATCAAAACCACAACGATAGTTTGTCAAGTTCGTGTTGTTTTAACCTTCGCAAGGACCGAGCGTAGCCACACTCGGTTCAACTAAAGTTGGAGAAATTGTCACCCGCTAGCCACCTTTGTGCAAAGCACGTCGGGAGAACCGGTCTCGCGTAAGCGTACGCGTAATGTCGGTCCGGGCCGCTTCGTCCAACAATACTGCCGAACCAAAATATGACATGCTGGTAAGCAGTATGACTTATATCGCCCACAACTCACTTGTGTTCTACTCGTGCATATAACATCAACACATAAAACCTAGGCTCGGATGCCACTGTTGGGGAACGTAGTAATTTCAAAAAAATTCCTACGCACACGCAAGATCATGGTGATGCATAGCAACGAGAGGGGAGAGTGTGATCTATGTACCCTTGTAGATCGACAGCGGAAGCGTTAGCACAACGTGGTTGATGTAGTCGTACGTCTTCACGGCCCGACCGATCAAGCACCGAAACTACGGCACCTCCGAGTTCTAGCACACGTTCAGCTCGATGACGATCACCGGACTCCGATCCAGCAAAGTGTCGGGGAAGAGTTCCGTCAGCACGACGGCGTGGTGACGATCTTGATGTACTACCGTCGCAGGGCTTCGCCTAAGCACCGCTACAATATTATCGAGGATTATGGTGGAAGGGGGCACCGCACACGGCTAAGAATATGATCACGTGGATCAACTTGTGTGTCTAGGGGTGCCCTCTGCCCCCGTATATAAAGGAGCAGGGAGAGGTGCGGCCGGCCAGGAGGAGGGCGCGCCAGGAGGAGTCCTACTCCCATCGGGAGTAGGATTCCCCCCCTTTCCTAGTTGGAATAGGATTCGGGAGGGGGAAAGAGGAGAGAGAGAAGGAAGGGGGGGCACCACCCCCCTCTCCTTGTCCTATTCGGACTAGGGGGGAGGGGCACGCGGCCCAGCCCTGGCCACCTCTCCTCTCTTCCACTAAAGCCCACTAAGGCCCATATATCTCCCGGGGGGTTCTGGTAACCTCCCGGTACTCCGGTAAAATCCCGATTTCACCCGGAACACTTCCGACATCCAAATATAGGCTTCCAATATATCAATCTTTATGTCTCGACCATTTCGAGACTCCTCGTCATGTCCGTGATCACATCCGGGACTCCGAACAAACTTCGGTACATCAAAATGCATAAACTCATAATATAACTGTCATCAAAACCTTAAGCGTGCGGACCCTACGGGTTCGAGAACAATGTAGACATGACCGAGACACGTCTCCGGTCAATAACCAATAGCGGAACCTGGATGCTCATATTGGCTCCCACATATTCTACGAAGATCTTTATCGGTCAGACCGCATAACAACATACGTTGTTCCCTTTGTCATCGGTATGTTACTTGCCCGAGATTCGATCGTCGGTATCTCAATACCTAGTTCAATCTCGTTACCGGCAAGTCTCTTTACTCGTTTCGTAATACATCATCTTGCAACTAACTCATTAGTTGTAATGCTTGCAAGGCTTATGTGATGTGCATTACCGAGAGGGCCCAGAGATACCTCTCCGACAATCGGAGTGACAAATCCTAATCTCGAAATACGCCAACCCAACATGTACCTTTGGAGACACCTGTAGAGCTCCTTTATAATCACCCGGTTACGTTGTGACGTTTGGTAGCACACAAAGTGTTCCTCCGGCAAACGGGAGTTGCATAATCTCATAGTCATAGGAACATGTATAAGTCATGAAGAAAGCAATAGCAACATATTAAACGATCGGCTGCTAAGCTAATGGAATGGGTCATGTCAATCACATAATTCTCCTAATGATGTGATCCCATTAATCAAATGACAACACATGTCTATGGTTAGGAAATATAACCATCTTCGATTAACGAGCTAGTCAAGTAGAGGCATACTAGTGACGTTTGGTTTGTCTATGTATTCACACAAGTATTATGTTTCCGGATAATACAATTCTAGCATGAATAATAAACATTTATCATGATATAAGGAAATAAAATAATAACATTATTATTGCCTCTAGGGCATATTTCCTTCATGAAATAGCCCACACACGGAGCTCCCTCTCCACGAGCACGCCCGGTGGGTAGCGCAGCTCCGGCACGACAGGCAGACGGTTGAAGGTCGGCCCGTTGAACTGCATCTTCACTTGGTCTCGCTTGGGGAGGGCTCGGTCGCTTGGGTGTTTGAAGTTGGAGAGGATCGGATCTGGCTTGTGGGTGGGAGAGGAAGAGAGGCACCCCATTTATAGGCCTGTGCGTGGGAGAGGAAGAGAGAAAGGATGAGAATGGTGCGTGTGTGAATCCGGACGCGTGTGTGTATCCGTTACGTTTTGCACACTTAAATTTTTGCACAAAATGATGCATGGGGCGCGTGCGTGCATCTGAATCACTACATAGCTCTTTGACCGGGCGGTGCATGTGAATCGCTGCCCTGAACCACTGCACTGAACCACCTAGCGCGCCTTGCTCGCCTCGCTCGCATGCATGCACGTCGCCGCCTCCCGCGCATGCAAACCCACGTCGCCGCCTCCATGCATGCAAGGCCTGGAAAGGCTGAGACGGGCTATTTACTGCGGTCTCAGGCCCAGAGCACGAGACGGCCCAACGGTCCATCCAGCACGCCCGGTATTTGTTAAAAAAACAATGGGTCTCCCAGCCAATCAGATTGCATCTCGCGGATCGCCCCCCTCCTCCCCGCAGATTCCTTCTAGAAGGGTTAGATCGATGGCCCTTGATCGCCGCTAGGGTTAGATGAACGGTCCTTATTCAGCGCTAGGGTTAGCGGGGTTTAGGAGGGGTTTGGAGCAGTCAAAGCTATGTTTGACCAGATTTCAAATGAGCATAATAAATTAAATAAAAACAGAAAAATAAAAAACCTGCGCACATAGTCTTCTTATGTCATATACTAACGATTTAAGTTGATAAACAAGCTTTACATATATTTAAATGATAAGTTCATGTGTATTGTATGATATCTCGAGTATCTCAAACTCTCTTGTATGAAGTGAAGAGAAGTGTTTTGGGGAAATGAACATGAAAATTTCAAAAAACTAACCACAGCTTCATTTTGGAGTGACTAAGAAGGATCCAGGCTTAGTTTTTCATTTTGATGTTTTACACTTGTTTAAATCTTGGTCAAAGTTAAGTTTGACCAGAATTCAAATGAGTAAAACAAATTAAAAAAAATCAAAAAATGGAAAAACCAGCGCACATAGTCTGTACATATAGAATATATGTGTAGGAAAGTTATTTGGCTGATTTAGACAAGGTCAAAAAAAATTTCTTAGAAATGAGGCCGTTTACCCTACCTTTGGACCCCTCTTTTTAGCACATTTTTCATGAAAATTTCAAAAAGCTCACCACAACTTCATTTTGGATTGACTAAGAAGTATCCAGGCTTAGTTTTTCATTTTGATGTTTTAGACTTGTTTAAATCTTTGTCAAAGTTAGGTTTGACCAGAATTTAAATGAGCAAAACAAAAATCAAAAAAGGAAAAACCATGTGCTCATTCAAACATCATCCAACAGATATTTAAACATCATGTCAAACATACTTCTAACATAGGTCCAACATCATCCAACAGAAATACAACATGTAAAGTGATAAATGTTTCATAATACAACATCATCCCTTATTCATAATGTTTCATAATTATTCATAGATAGCGTTGGGGCTTCTGTCTGTTCCTTGAGCTTCTTGCCATCACTTTGCTCCTCGTGCATCTTGTGCTCATTGTTTCTTCTCTTCTTCTCTTGGTTGTCGGTACGTTGCGCGTCTTCTTCAAACCTACCATAGAGCTGTGCAAAACATAAACGGTAATGAGATCATGTCAAGTGATAGATGTACAGTAGTATTTGACCCTTGCAAGATTTACATACCTAGCAGAACTCACAACAACAGAAGGTTGGTCACCATTTGGAGCCTCACTTGGATCATCATTTGGAGCCTCACTTGGATCACCATGATCACCATTTAGAGCCTCACTTGGATCACCATTTGGAGCCTCACTTGAATCATTATTTGGAGGATATTTTGGATCATCGTCAAAATCATGCGGTTGTTGACCATCATCATTTGGAACCTCATCAAAATCCTCATCTGATGCAACCGGCTGTTGACCATCATTTTCATCATCTGTTGAGGCAATCGGCTGCTGACCAACATTTTCATCGAAGCCTTCATCAAAACTCTCTCCAAACGCTGGATCTACTGTGTTATCACAATAGTTACCAAAATGACCAGACCCACCACACCTTGTGCACTTACGCTTCCTCGCTCCAAGTCCAGCTCCTTCGCTGCGAGGTCTGATTCGACTCTTCCTTGGTCTACCTACTGCTCTCTTCAGAATTGGAGCGCAAAGCTTGAATCCAGGGTCCACCATGTCCCATTGTTTTTTTCCCTCCATAGCAGGCAAGGCATAAGCATATGTGGCTTTGAACCTTGCAACAGAGTAGTAATCATGCACATACTGCTGTATGTTCCCTGCTGGACCTGGGAGAGAAGTGATGAAAAACAAGGCATGAATGCATGGCAACCCAGTTATCTGCCATTGCCTACAACTGCAAGTTCTAGCTTCTAAATCCACTGGATATCTCCATTCCCTCTTCTCTTTATCCAAATATGATATCTCTGCTATGGTACCCGAGCAAAGAGTCATGTTCATTTCCAAGCCTGTTGTCTTCTGCTTCAGTTCATTCATCACGGCAGGGATGATAATGTGGCCCATGAATTTTGCCTCGGCTATTCCTCCACGATAATGAAATTTATGCATGTATTCTATCCTTATCCTGTCAAGCAAATCCACCACATAATGACCCTTTAGTTTCCGGATCGTTGAGTTGAAAGACTCTGCTAGATTATTGTGCACATAGTCAACTTTGCTCACTTCACTGAATTGGCTTCTGGCCCATAACTTGGAGTGGTGTGTTTCCAAGTATTCTTTCACTTTGGGATTCATGTATAACTGCCTCAAGTGGTAGTTGTGCTTCTTCACACTGCATGTCAAAGATGCTGGCCATAAATTGTCGGTATACACCTTTCCTTTGAATTTCTTCATGAAATTTGCAGCAAGGTGACGCATGCATTCCCTATGCTCTACTCCAGGGAACACATTATCCATGGCCACTTCTAAACCTTTGCAGGCATCTGTATGAATGACCAACCCATTGGGATGTGCAATAGCCCGACGGAGATTATGCAAAAACCAAGTCCAGCTCTCCTCAGACTCTGTCTCCAGCACACCATAGGCAACTGGAAATACAAAACTATGTGCATCAACTGCACAAGCTGCTACTAACTGTCCTTTAAACCTCCCTGTGAGGAAAGTGGCATCAATAGCCAAATAAGGCCTGCAGCCTGCCAAAAAACCCTGGCGACAAGCCTCAAAGCAGACAAAAACCCTCCTAAAGCATTCCTTGGTCTTTGTCACTCCCCTGAATGTGTACTCCACGGTGTGGTGATCAATATCTACAATACTACCTGGGCTTGTCCTCTCCACTTCACCTTTGAATGAATACAACAATTGAAAACTTTCCTACCAGTTACCATAAATAGAATCCATAGCATGTTGTTTACCATTGAACAACCTCATGTATGGTAAATCTATCTTGAACTTATCTTTGATGTTCTTCTGCAATTCCTTTGGACCCACTTGCTGGTTTTCTTTCACCCACTTCTTTACTTCTTCTGCCACCCATCTTGACTTGGCTCTACTGATTGTATCCTTCCTAAGGGTTGATTCCTGGCATGTGTGCTTAAAAGGGTTCACTTTGACCTAAACATTAGTGCTATTCCGCATTTTAGATGCAAGCAGCCTCCATGGACAACCTTCAGTCGGACAGTGCACTCTGTAACGTACTTGATCACTCTTGTCAACTTTGAAAGTACGTTCTACCTTGATGCAGTATGTCACAAGTGCATTTCTACACTCATTCATGGATGCAAAAACTGTACCTTCTTCCATATGAGGGTTCAAAGGGTCCCATTCAACAGCTGCAAGGTCTTCGTCCTCACCCATCGCGTCATCATCCACACGGACTGCATTGTGAGCCTCATCTTGATTTTCAGTCCGAGGTGCCCGTCGTAAATTCCGAATAACATCATAATATAGCTTCTCTTCATCAACCCTAGAATTGTAGCCATCAGGCTCCACTTCAAGGGGGACCCTACTGCTGTTGCCCACACTTGTCGAGCCACCACGTCGCCATGCACCAACTGAACTGTTCTGGCTAGAGATGCCATTACGACGACTTGGTTCTCCCCGAGATGTTGCACCCGCCATCCTAGGTCCAAATGCCTGCTCAAGCACATCAACTTGCAGCCTCACATGAAAATTATCTTTCTCTTTATGCCTAACAAACATGGTAGCTAGCTCTTCATCATTACTAACTGTCACCCAATTCTTTTCCCCATCATAGTATTTGTATACCACTTCATCAAGCAAACCGATATTGGCTACAAATTACCTCCCCAAATTGTCTGAAACTCCAATTACTAGCCATTGGCAACCGATAATCAAAACCTCCTTGGTATTTCTTCTTATCCTTTGCATCGAACATGTACCGGTCCCTTCTAATGTGCACCATGAAAGCAAACCGCAACTCCATCCTAAACGGCGAAAAATAGAGACGCAATCAGCACACTAATTGGGCAAACCTACTCGAATCGAGTGTTCAAATGCACAACTAAGCTCAATCTAAACAAGAGGCGAGACTTACCCCTCGGGAACCCAGTCGTGGACGCGGCGGATCTCCGGCCCGATGCCTACCTCGCCAAATACTCCGGGGTCACCGCTGCTCACCATTTCGCCCTAGGGTTCTTCCTCCTAGTTTAAATAGCTCCAGCAGCCCCCCACCTTTGAGCGCTCCGGCCGGGCGCACAAAAGGAGGCCGCGCCGCGGATCGAGCAGGTGGCGGGCGCACCACCCGTGGCGTCGCAGGAAGGTGGTGGGCGTCACAGGTAGCCATGCAGCATAGGCGCAGGGAGGTAGCGGCGGAGCAGGCCGTGCAGCTGGTGGCGGGGCAGGTGCTGGCCACGGCGCAGGTGGCGGTGGCGGCGACGCAGGACAGCCGACCGGGCGGATGGGTTGCCAATGATTTGGGGATTTAGTTGCACGGGCCTACATGTCAGCTCCGGACCCACGTCCACGCGCACTAGTAGAAAAAGGGTCAAACGTGAAGCACATTAGTGCCGGTTTGAATTTGAGCCAGCACTACACTACTAGAAAACAGGCTATAGATGATATAGACACTAATGGCGCATTATACATGCGGTGCGCCACTACTATATAGTAATGGCGCACCTATACATAGTGCGTCATTAGTATCTAAAATAGTAATGGCGCACCTAGTAAAAAGTGCGCCATTACTATGTTTGACCAAGCTTTGACCCACTTCTAAGCATAGTAATGGCGCACTTTTCCCTGATGCGCCATTGCTATTTTTGATACTAATGGCGCACGTTTCCCTGCGGTGCGCCATTGTGGTTTTGTAGGTAAGTGCCGCAGCCTGAACGCCCACCATCTCTCTCCTCTCTCTCTCGCACGGAACCCTGTCCTCTTCTTCCTCACCCCACGCACACACACACACACGTCTCTCGGCCTCGCCCCGGCCCCGATCCATGCCGCCTCCCAGTGCTCCCTCCTCTTACTGCGCGACGGCCCTTGCCCTCCTCTCTCTTTGGTCCCCTTCGCGCCTCCTCGCGGCAGTCGCAGCCAAGGAGCCCGAGCTCGGTGGCGACGGATCGGAAGGCAGCATCGGCGCTGGATCTGGGAGTGGTGGAGCCTCCACCGTCTCCACTCGCCGGGAACTGGCCAGATCCGCCCCACGAGCTTCACAGGTGCCACCCCCTCCACCACCAGCCATGGTGGCCTCCCCCGTCCCGTATCGGCATGGTCCAGCCGCCATCTCCTGCAGCAACGGCGGCCTCGCCCTGCTCCGCCCCCGCTCCTCCTCCTCCGCGCCTTCGCCTCGCTCCCCATCCCGGCCGCCGCGAGAGGCAGCCTCGACCCGTCTTCCTCAGGTTCTCTCCGCTCTCACACCCTCCGTGTCCGTCCTCTGGATTCCGTTTCCCGGGGCCTTGCGCGCAGCGACGCACGCCGCGCTTGCTGGACCGGCGACCGATATCGTACTTGTGGCTAGCTCGATAGGACGCGGATCCGTTAGTTGGCTTGAATTCATGGATTATGCCGCTGTTATTCACGGACTGGGACTGGTGTTAAGACAGACTTTCAGTGCACTGGCAGTGGCAGTGATGAAGAGCAAGAGCTCTCCGGATGCATGATTTGGAGTGACTCCTACACTAATTCGTAAACCTAGATTCCTGAAATGGCACATATCTTCTCTATGTCTGTCACCAAACTTGCTCTATCAGTCAAGACTATGCATCCATTTGCCACTTGCTGGCCACATGTTAATTCAGCTCCCGCGATTAATGTTACCAAATGAATATCTTCTCTGTTTCCCCAAACTCGCTTTATCAGTCACGGCCGCATATCGATCTGCCACTTTCCTGCCATAGAATAATTCAGCTCCTTGAAAAAATAAGAATAGGAAAAAAATCAGCATCGATTTGGTCGTCTATTCATTCTTCATAAACTTCACATGCAATTTCTAGCATATGGTGTTCACCCAAGTAATAATCTGCTATTGTTAACCAGGTATCATCGATGAAAAACATGGGTCATTTTCACGTACTCTTCTTTAGGATAAGCCTGAGATCACGTATGCTTCGTAATCAGAGCTTTCACTTTCTATTCATGTTCTTCTTGCGAGGGAATATTTGTTGAAACATGCCCCGCAATGGTTTTTCCAACAAATTTAGGGAAAAATGATTCGTGGGTATATGAGCAATTCTGAACTTGAGACTGTTATACAAGACTTTGGGTGGCGCTGTGCTAATGTCTCCAGGATATACAGGTATATGATGTAATACTTTGCTCCCTGTCAATGAGTATGCTCAGAGTTTCTCGAGCATTTTTTGGGATCGTCAATTTGTTTAGCCATGTCATATAGATATTGTTATGATTGGTTAATATCCAACTGTGGTAGGTAGACGATAGAAATAAAATGCATTACTGATCTAAATGGGGTTCAGTAGTTCACAGTTACACTCATTGAGAGGTAATATAACTTAATATCAGTTTAATGTGTATGACTGTAACTTGCGGCGGAGGAGCAGAGGCGGCAGCCCGCGCGCAGGGCGGCTGCTCCGGCCAGCCCCTTCGACTTCTCCACCATGATGAACTTGCTGAATGTAACCAAGAGCTTATACTGAATTCTCTGAATGAAGCGTTTACAGTTTCATACTCTGTTTTGTTCTGTTCATTTCCAAACGCGAGTTCTTGGAGGATTTTACATATACTACAGGTTTGAATCGGTTGTTAATTTGGTTGGGTTTCACTAAAGATATTCGCGTCCATTTTAACATATTCGAACTTGCTCAATGTAACCAAGCTCTACTGAAGCATTTTACAGTTTCTGCAAAACTAGAAATACTCTGCTCTGTTCTCTCCATTGTCAAAGTTGAGTTCTTGGGAAGATTTATTTACACAAGCTCGAATTTCCTGTGAATTTGTTTCGATTTCATGGGAATTTGTGTGAAAATTAACTTGAATCGTGGATTTTTTTGTGGCGTGGGCGCAGGACCCGAGCATCAAGGAGATGGCGGAGCAGATCGCCAAGGACCCGTCCTTCAGCGAGATGCCCCATAAATCTACTGTATGATCAATCAAAACACGTTTTGTCCAAAGTCCAAACTTAATGGTAAACAAGAGGCTAATCTTGCTATTTTTGTTTGTTATTCGGTTTGCACTTTCTGTTTCCTTGAACAGTTTACAGTTCATCTAATTTACATTTTTATGTTAACTTTAGCAATTAATTTACCTCAAACAAGGTAACTAATATGATAATTATCCCCTGTGTATACCGCAAGTAAGTAACTTACTGTAATTATGTTAAGAAATTAGAATGTTTGTGACCGACTGTTTAATAAGATGCTCTTTTCACAAGGTGTGATATTGTGGCATATTTACCCTGGAGCTAGCATATATATGGAGCTGACTTTGTTCCTGGAGGTGAGCATATATTGTTGATCTTCTCATGTCAATTGCAGCAGTTCCTTGATTCACAATTTATATAGTGTGGTATAGTGGTTATATTTGGAGGTTTATCCCTGTGAAATAATCACCGCTGCAGCTAATGTGTTATGCATAAGCTCGGTGTGTTTGCTCAATTAGCTACTGCTCAATTAAAATTGGTGACCTTCCATTGATGATAGGTTTAGAAATTATGCATTGAGTAACTGGACCTGACCTGGAGTACTTGGTTAATTCAGTGATCTTTTAACAAAATTTTAACTGAATTATTTTGGGCAATGGAGTACTGAATTTTAACTGAGTAACTTGCAGTTGCATATGCACTAGACCACTTGTAAATTCTTTGGCTCCTCTTTAATCTGGTGCAATTACTTAACTGACCGTAATAGCCCTGACACTTGTAAGTAACCATATCATTCAAACATCCAATTAAATCTATTCTACTCCATTTCCTGAGATGAAATTGTGATGATGGGAGTGACATTAAACAGCTTGAACATCTAATTGTGCATGTACTCCATTGTTATATACTGATCCATCTTGTCTTTGCCCCATGTTAACATTCAAATTGTTAATTGCATTCAAAGTGTTAATTGCAGGAGCAGACACAGAGGAGGAATCTGCTACCTCAAAGCAGTTGATCGACGCCGGGAGGGTGGGTACGTGATGTCAGAGGCTGCCGGGAGGGTGGTGACGAGCTACCGAAGAGATGAGTTCTGGCTCTCCTCGATGCCAGGACGAGGCGCTGCTGCCGATCGGACGTGGACTCGATTGATTTGATTTGAAATATGACGGGTTGTAATGTAAAATGCACTTCAGTTCAAAATTTCCTCCCCTTGCGAGAGGTATTCTTGGACGGAGGGAGTAGAAGATTAGTTATAGGATTTTGTTTTATTTCTGTGCAATTTTCTTTTTATTGGATACTTGTGAAGACATGGTAATATTCTTGCTATAATAAAAATTATGGTTCTATTTCATTTTTTTGTTTTTAAATTATTTTTCCTTATAGGTTGTTTTTTGTAAATTTGCATTTTTTTTGTTTTCCAAATATACTATTAGTGGCGCATTTCAGCCTTTATTGGTGGCGCACCTAGCTTTTTAGCTAGTGGCGCACCTCTAAGGTTACTAGTGGCGCACTTGGCTTTATTACTAGTGGGGCACCTAAGGGTTAGTAATGGCGCACTATTAGAGGCGCCATTACTGTCTGGGATAGTAATGGCGCACCAAATGTGCGCCATTACTAAAACTTACTAATGGCGTGCTAGTAATGGCGCACCTAATGTGCGCCATTAGTAACCAAAATAGGTGCGCCATTAGTAACCTGTTTTCCAGTAGTGCTAATTGTACCATTAGTGCCGGTTCGAACGGCTATGCATTAATGCCGGTTCGTGTTGAACCTTTAGTACCGGTTCGTGCCACGAACCAGTACTAAAGGGGTGATGGCAGGCTGGCGTCAGGCCGGGGCCCCACGATCACCTTTAGTACCGGTTCGTGTCACAAACCGGTAATAAAGGGCTAACCTTTAGTAACGGTTTGTGCCACGAACCGGTACTAAAGGGGTCTGACCTATAGTACCGGTTTGTGAAATAAACCGGCACTATAGGGCAATTTTCAAACTCTACCCCCCCCCCCCCGCTGTGTCGCCATTTCAGTTCTGAAAAAATCAAAAGAAAATGATAAAAACTTCAAAAAATAAAATCCTTCGAGAGGTAGTTATATTACTACATCTACTAGCAGTTAGGAAAATTTGAAAACTTAAATTTGGACATGTTTTGCAAAAAGTGTAGGGAAAATGTAAAACGGCTATAACTTTTGCATACGATGTCGGAAAAAAACGTATAATATATCAAAAAATTCAGCACGAAAATCCGCATCCGATGGAAACCGCTTATGGCCTGTTTGGAATTTTTTAGAATCCTCAAATTCCAAAAGGAAAAAAGATATGGTCAAATTTCAGTTTTTTTAAAAAAAATTGGTTAAATCTGGTCAAACTACTTATTCAAGAAGTATTAATGTTACTACATAATTATTCAAGAATATTAGTGTTACTAAATAATTATTTCAATTTTTTGAATTTTGGTCAAATCTGGTCAAACTGTGATCAAACTATGGTCAAACTTATTCAAGAAATATTAGCGTTACTAAATAATTAATGTTACTACATAATTATTCAAGAATATTAGTGTTACTAAATAATTATTTCAATTTTTTGAATTTTGGTCAAATCTGGTCAAACTGTGGTCAAACTATGGTCAAACTTATTCAAGAAATATTAGCGTTACTAAATAATTACTGTTTTTTAGGATAATAGTTTCAAACTCAAACGGTGAAATGTGTGACTTCATGCTCAAGCTAAACTCCTGAGAGTTAATAGGATTAACATCTTACTATTGTGAGGAAAACAACAAGTGCAGACTTGGAAATGAAGGAGAATAGAACCCGAAAGTTAAGCGTGCTCGGGTTGGAGTAGTGAGAGGAATGGGTGACCGGTCGGGAAGTTAGATGATTTGGAATGAGTGATCCACACTTGAGCAGTTAAGAGAGGTGATTAGAGACTAAATCATCAAATAATTCAGAAAAATTAAAAATCAAAAAAAATCAATTTTTTTCCAAAATTTTCAAAAATAAAAACCTTTAGGTCCCCCATACCAGGGCATGAGCTCAAGCCACATGGTGGCACTTTAGCGCCGGTTCGTGCCGAACCGGTACTAAAGGGGGGGCCTTTAGTGCCCACACTTTAGTGCCGGTTCCATAACCGGCACTAAAGGCCCTTACAAACCGGTTTTAAAGCTCCGTTTTCTACTAGTGGCGGTCCCACGTGTAAGCTCCGGACCCACAACCACTAACGCCGGCGGACGGAATGGACTCAAATATGGCCGTTTGGCCTCGTCATAGCTGCTGTGCTCGGACCAGGGGCAAAACTGAGGACAATTCGCATCTGAGAACAAAACTGAGCACATCGACACCACTGAGGGCAAAAGAATAATTAACCCAATAACAAACTGCATATATAAGTTGGACGCAGTAGTACTCCTTAACCACAGACACGATCAGGTTGCTCGATCCCACAGAAGTACTCAGAGCACGCCACGCATCTTGATGCATAGATTCTCTACTTTTTCCAGGGTTGGAGGCACAGCACCGCAACCAGAACCAGGACGATCGCCAGAACGACCAGAGATATGATTGCAACCTTCTTGTCCTTCTTCTTCCAGGCGGTGTGCCGCGCGGCGCGCGCTGCGGCGGCGGCATTCGCTGCTGGTGCAGCCTGCATCAGTTGAGCTCAACGGGTCAGTTCTGTTCAGTTCAGTTCAGCATACAACATGTGAAAGCTGCAAGCTTCGGCCGTTCGTCAGGAAAATTAACAAGGGTTTTTAGCGGTGACATTCAGCTCAACGGCGATGCCAGTGTGCAAGCACATGTTCCTTTTAAAGTAATCTCCTATAGTAAAGTTGCAAGCACATGTCCCTCGCCCGTTCGATCGTCAGGAAAAGTAACGACGGTTTTTATCTGCAACCAAGCTATGGGAAACTATACAGCTCCAAATTAACACCGCCTTGCTTATGTCTACTAGCAGCAGATTTTCTAAAGAGAGCGAGAGGCAAATATAGCTCGTGGATCGAGTCGCTGTATAGCTCTAATTTGATCTGGCCAGGCCAAATTGAAACAAGAACAGGGAGGTAGAAAATTGAAATTGGCCTACATGTAGAGTCGTTGTGTTGCTCGAATCTGAACGCCTTATGGAGTACTAATTCCATCAAGCGATCGTGACGAGGTACTCCTACAATCCTCTACTACATATATGTCAGATCGTTTGCTAGTTAATTTACTACCGATCACGTAGAGAAAACTAGGCATAATCAAGCAAGGAAGGGAAGTATGAGCGTCGATATATATTGACAGAAATGATTGTGATTTGTGAACCACATTACCGCAGGTGCCGCCGCCGGAGGATTGGCCACGTTGTTGGCCGCCGCTGCCGCTGCCGGAGGATTGGCCACGTTGTTGGCCGCCGCTGCCACTGCCGGAGGATTGGCCACGTTGTTGGCCGCCGCCGCCGCGACCGGAGGATTGTCCATGGCGCGCGTCCGTGCCCGCTTGCAGAGGGAGAGAGGGAGAGAGTGGCGAGAGATGGAGAAGGGCATGCGCTGTGCGGCGAAGTGTTCTTTGGCCAGGCGATGGAACTAACCGAGTAGTGGTAGCCAGCAGCCAACCGATGGAGAATAATTTGTTTCTCGTTTTGGGTGTAGCAGAGGCTCCAGTAGGACGGCCCCGATAGGCTCATGTTTCGGGGAAACCGCGTGTGGAGTTTGGGCGCTCACATGCATGACCACCGCATGTGAAACCGGAGCTGAAAAAATGGCAACACTAGCCACCTCTCATCTAAAGCGGACTGTGCACCGAAACGGCAATGCAATGACTGCCCTGCACCGTGCAACTTCTCTCCATGATTTGATCGACCACCGTGTGGTTGTGACTGGCTCGAGGTGCCACGAAATCGGTGCATGAACTGCTGGAGATGGTACATGTACCTATGCGTTGCATTGCGTGCGCTGGTGATTCGATCCCGGAAAGAGTATGTCGAGGCTCGCCCATATAGAAAGTAGAACACGATGACGTGCGTTGCCGCACTCTTCAATTTTGACGATACAATGACATAACTCTACATAAATGTATGCTTTTATCAAACGAGAAAGTTAAATTTTCATGAGGTAACAGTTTTAGCTCCCTTAAAACAAAATTTGACAAATTCTATACCCTTTGTCGAGTACAGTTCTCACAATTGCACGATATTTCATAAACCATTCAAATGATTCAGATTCAACATATACAGTAAAAATCAACCATAAAAATGCGTATAGTTCATAACATCGAGCAATTCAGATTATAACATGAAAATAGTTCATCAGAAAGGCACAACATCGGTCAAGTTTGATCCAAAATCAGCACAACATAGCATGTGTATGTCGTTAATCGAGCCCTACCAAAGACATGTTTCGTGCTCATCATCTCAAGCACTTTCATGCTCATCACCTCCAATGAAAACATCACCTCCCCCACGGCGACTGTCGGGGATATACCCCGTGGCGTAAACCGGCCGGAAGTATAAACCGGCCAGACTGGATGACTCACTGGTAACCCGCCCGGAGCTTGGCGGTTCACGGGCTACCCGCCCGGTCTTGGCGGTTCATTAGTAACCCGGCGGGCGGGTCAGATGGATGACGAGGCCCATGGCCCAGAAGGCCGGTTCATGCTTAATGGTGGGCCGGTTTATGAGAAAAGCACAAGGAATATTCCCTTACAAAGGAGGCAAGATTAGGACTCCACTTGTAATAGAGTAATCCTAGTCCTAACAGGACTAGTCATGTAAACCGCCCCTTCAACATATATAAGGAGGGGCAGGACACCCCAAGGGGGAGAAGGTTGACAAGTTCCACAAGTTGGACAAGTTAGGTTTAGACAATAGCTCTCGAGATAGAGCACACTTGTAACCGTGATCATCATCATCAATATCAATGAAGCAGGATGTAGGCTTTTACCTCCACCGTGAGGGGCCGAACCTGCGTAAAACATCGCGTCTCTTGTCCCGCTCAACCCCTCTCAAGCTACCACATAGATGCGTTGGCCTCGCGACTAAGTCCTGACACTAAGAACATCTGTCGTGACAATTCCACGACAATTGGCGCCCACCGTGGGGTCTGCGCACGGTGGTGTTGAGTTCTTGAAGGGATCTTTCCCAAGGATCGAGAAGTTTTGCAGTTTTCCGGATGAAGAAAGCCGGTTCAGAAGGATTTGTATCAGCTTCAAGTTGATCAGTCCAGGTTTAAGATCTGGGATTTAAGGTTTAAAAGAAATTAGGGTGCGTCGAGTACGGCGCCGCCGCTGTCGCATATCGAAAGCACGCACGAGATCAAACCGAGAAAAGGTTCAAAATCGCCGACACCGACAGGATTTGACGACTCCATCATCCGAGTCAGGATCAAGTTTGGAAGTTGATTTTTCCTCTGCGGCGTGAAGACCCAGATAATGGACGCGATATGATGGACTCTGGATCCCGAGGGTAATCACGGCGGTACCCCCATGTGGCCTCTGGTGCAGCCACCGGCCGATTCCTGTTCGTTGCAAAAGAAAAAAAAAGGAAAAGGCCCCGACCTCGAGGGAGACCTGGACGTAGAGGAGTCCAACCTGCTACGACTCGGAGAGCCACCTAGGATCCGTGACTTGCCTTGCTCCGCATTTGACTCCAAGCCGCTAGCAGTCTAGGCAAGGGAAGTCACGGTCCAAGGCAGACTAGCTGAACTAAAAACGTATATATTTTCACATGGTTGAAGGAGAAGTATCACGTAGTGGAAGCATGGATTGTGGCAACCAAAAGAGACAAAGCAAATCACAGGCAGCGGCAACTCCTGCGCGCAAGGATGAGGAAAAAAAACCGGAGGGCCACGACCTGGAAACAGATTCTCCACAGGGTCGGACTCCTCTGTTGACCTGCTGTCGTAACCCACCGCTGCCGCCCCGGTTTAAGGTCTCCTGAAATAAAAGTCGCCCCGGTTTAAGATCTCTTCGAGAGAGTGGTTAAAGCACCGTGAAACTGCCATGGAATATTGAGGGGCGCTATATATATGGATTACCCGTCGTCCGGACAAGTCAGGTGATGTTTATCTAAGTTATTTTGTTAACATATATTGTTTTTATAAAAGAACGATTATTTTCGACTGTATATTTTGTTAATGCAGGACAATTGTTCATTACAAATGGGGCGTTATATTACGGGCACGGAGCACGCGCTAGCGACATTCTGCACCGGCATTTCGTTCGTGTCATACCACCCGGTGAATGAACGTGAGAAGGTCGCCGTCCCTGTTCGCCCAGTTTACATCAGCTTGCCGGGACCGCGCCCGCGATTAACTCGCCCGTCCGAGCCGGTTTACGACACCGGTGCCGATCTTCCCCGTCCGCACCAGCTTACAATGCCGCGGCCGACTCATCTGTCCAGGCTGCCTCTGATGTTGCGGTCGTCCTTGTCGTCCGTCTCTCGCGGCCTGGTCTACATCAACATACCGGGCCGCACCTGTCTGCATGAGCTTTTTATTGAGTATGAGTAAGTCACAGCTTGGGTAGCCCGATTTTTTCTTTCAACAAAATGGAGGCAAATCATTATATACTATCAACCGCCGTCTGCACTGGGTGGTTCAATGGGCAGGCGCACAAATCGCCGCCATTACAGTTTGGTTAACTTCAAATCACCAGTTGGAAGGAACCATTGGCCGAATTGCTGATACGGCTCATATGGGATCATTTACAACCCGCCGCAGTCACCTCAACCTTCTATGGATTCACATCATGCTATCAACGCCAATGATATACAAGTTATGCCGGTTTATATCACGGTCAAATATGGAGAATCTCAAGCCAACTCCTCAAGTCACCTTGAGACTTGGGGGCTACGATGACATGACTCAGCGAATATTGCCAGTTTCAGCAAATTTAAGAACCCCAGGACGATGGAGGGAAGGATAACCGGGTCCCGGAGGCTACTGTTATATTGATGAAAGTTTAAAGGCCATCAGAAAATTTCCGGCTTAGAAAGTATATGACAGTTATAAAATCCCGGCTCGATGAAGAAGTTTCAGGTCATCAGAAAGGATTCCGGTTTAAAATCCGACTCAAGGGAAGTCAGTCTGACTGAAGCTCTCAAATATCCGGTTTACAGTCCGGTTCAAGGGAAATTTATTCTCCCACAAAGCTCTGAAGCGCTCAAATCCGGTTTAACAATGTCCGGTTCAAAAAGTAATTAACTTCTCACAAGTTCGAGTTTAAAGGCCGTCAGAAAATTTCCGGCTGAAAATGAAGATTCTGGTTTAAAATCTGTTTCAAGGGAAAGCTGTCTCCCACAAAGCTTTGAAACTCTCAATATCCGGTTCAAAATCCTGGTTCAAGAAGAACTTGTCTCTTGCAAAAAGTTAAAAGTTTTCAAAGAGAACCTACTGCCATGATGCGCGGTTCAAATATGGGTATCCCGCCTTACTGGCCTGACATATTATTGATCACATGGGGGCTTCTGCTTCATAAAGCGGGGTCTCTGTTCTTTTACATCATGTGTGGTTACACGGAGTTGTTCTAAAACGGCCTCCGGTTTACCCCTTGAGTTAGCTTTTCAAAAGCATCATGTTATATCACTTGGGGGCTTGGTCGTGTCCGAACCAACGCAATACCTCTTGATAGGCGAGAGCCACCAGATCACTTGGGGACTTGGTCACGTCTGAACCAGTCATGCCTCTTGATCGGCCTAAGGCCACAGAATCACTTGGGGGCTTGGTCGAACCCGAACCATTGCCATGCCACTTGATCGGCATAAATGCCACGGTTTCATTTGGGGGCCTGGCTAACTTGAACCATAGCTACACCTATCGGGAGCTTGGTCGTGTCCAACCATGGTAACGCCATCTGATCAGCTCAAATAAGCCTCTTTTTGCAAACGGTTTTGTCATAGCCTTTGCTTCACATTTTTTTTGAAAGATATTTCTTTCTTTTTATTGCGTTTTTTTAAACCGACAAAGTTTTAAACCGGTTCAAACTGTCAATTACAAATTGACGGAACACAGTTAAATCTTAATCCGGAGACTATCTGCCCAGTTTGATTTTCTGTTACCATCCTATTATGGAGTAAACCGGTGTTTATCAACCCGGCTCGGCTTTCAACTACAAGTTGTCAGTACACGATCATGTTATAATCCGGAGACTATCAGCCCGGTCTGGTTTGACTACGAGTCGCCAGTATTATATATGGTTAAACCGGTGTTTATCACAACCCGGCACGGTTTTATCATAAACCGGCACAATATGTAAGGAGTTATCAGTACTCAAGAATGGGGTTATCACCTTTACTACAAAAAGTTGGTAAAACCAACAATGTGATTCAATGTCACAGGTATGATATATTTCATATTTGATTATTCTTAAGTGTAGCCCTGGTACCTGATTATTCTTAAGTGCAGCCCTGGTTATAAACCCGGGTTATATGTTGGGCATTATGATCCGTCCGGCGGTAAACCGCCAGAACACTTTAAACTTGTTGTATGCAGAGACAGGTTTGTTAAACCGGCCTGGCTTTGGACTATAACTCGCCAGTATATATATTTGAATTGCGCCATTGGAATCATGCGCTTATAAATCATTGGATTATATTATCTTGAATAGCCAACATGGCTGGATTTATGGTTATTAATAACCAATATTATTGAGTTTCCAAAGTCGCTTTAGCGCAATGGCTATTATTTTATCAAAGGATATGATTTATTCTACAATGGAAGGAATAATCCCGAGTCGCTGCAGGCTTACAACCCGGCACTTGGGGGCTACATTATTCAAATTGAGATTACATGCAAGTCTCATGTCGCTGCAAGCATGCACCATGACACTTGGGGGCTAATGCAAAGTCATTTTTACTAGTCTTATTAAAGACCCGACTCATCATATTATAATGAGCCGGCCCTTGGGGGCTACCTATTGCTCATGTCAACAATTCAAGGTACACAAGTTTTCGTCCATAATATTGAAGGATCCATTGATCAGTTGGTAAAGCACAAAGCTCTTAACCTTGTGGATGTGGGTTCAAGCCCTACGATGGAAGCTACATTATAAGATGTTATTTTCATTGAAGTACATATCAAGTCCCGGTTCAGTATTATCTTACTAAGCCGGCCCTTGGGGGCTACACATCACTGCTAAAATCTACATGATTATATTTACAAAGTCCCTGCTCATTATTGCATAATGACCCGGCCCTTGGGAGTTACAATGATTGAAGTTTTTATAAGCAATTACAAGTCCCAGGTTGCTGCAAGCATGACAACCCGGCACTTGGGGGCTACATATATGGAGTATTCAGTTTATATGATTGAGATGAACAAACCGGATTTCTTCAAGGTTGAAACACTTATTGGAACAAGACTTACGTTATCACTATGTTCTCCTCTTAAGACTTGGGGGCTACAGGTATTATGCATATAAAGGAGGAACATCTTCATTTTATCAGTTTTGAGCAAATCAGGAAGATCAATTACATGACCCGGTGTCGACAACAATTATGACCCGGTGCCATCAATATTTATAAACCGGCCATTTTGGTAATATTAAACCGGCAAGTTTTACATCTTCAAACCGGCTGAATATCAGATAAGTATTTCAAGACCCATATTTCTTAAACCGGCGCTTTGGGAGTTGAGTCAAAGGAGTTATTCTTCACAATATTTCTCGGTGACAAACCAATGTCGGCAAATTGATTATGAAGCTGGTCTGTTGACCCAGATTTCCCAGAAGGAGGAAATAACAAGGACTTAAGAATGATCAGGTACCGGTTTACAAAATTTTTTAACCCGGAGCATAACCTGTCAAATTTGCTCTTGAGTTTATGTTGCAGATCAGTTTAACATGGATAAATCCAAATTAAACTGGGGGCTAATGTCGGGGATATACCCCGTGGCATAAACCGGCCAGAAGTATAAACCGGTCGGACTGGATGACTCACTGGTAACCCGCCCGGAGCTTGGCGGTTCACGGGCTACCCGCCCGGTCTTGGCGGTTCATTAGTAACCCGGCGGGCGGGTCAGATGGATGACGAGGCCCATGGCCCAGAAGGCCAGTTCATGCTTAATGGTGGGCCGGTTTATGAGAAAAGCATAAGGAATATTTCCTTACAAAGGAGGCAAGACTAGGACTCCACTTGTAATAGAGTAATCCTAGTCCTAATAGGACTAGTTATGTAAACCGCCCCTTCAACATATATAAGGAGGGGCAGGGCACCCCAAGGGGAGAAGGTTGACAAGTTCCACAAGTTGGACAAATTAGGTTTAGACAATAGCTCTCGAGATAGAGCACACTTGTAACCGTGATCATCATCATCAATATCAATGAAGCAGGATGTAGGCTTTTACCTCCACCGTGAGGGGCCGAACCTGGGTAAAACATCGCGTCTCTCGTCCCGCTCAACCCCTCTTAAGCTACCACATAGATGCGTTGGCCTCGCGACTAAGTCCTGACACTAAAGACATCTGCCGTGACAATTCCACGACAGCGACCACCATCACCATCCCCACGGCCACCACTATCACATCCATGGACACCACCACCATCACCCCCACAAGAGGCCGTCGATTAGGTTATGAGTGTGTCGAGGCTTGCCCATATAGAAAGTAGATCACTTTGGCAGCCCGGTCAACAGCCCTGCGGCAGCTACAACTACAACACCATCCGGACCAGCTTGTGCGGCCGGAGCTTGATGAGACGGGCCTGATTGTATTTTTTTTATCTGAGATTTGGGGTCCTCTTTGCACATGCCATGGATGTGTTTGTAACTTTGTTAAAATATCTTTTGGGCTTGCTTTGCTATCTCTTAGTTTGTAATCGCAAGACACTGTGATTTCTGTTAAATGAAACAGGAAAGGGAGTTCTCTTTTATAAAAAAAAACTATATATTAAAATATCTTTTATGGACTGGCATGTGGGCCCATCGGTCATAACAGCCAAGTTAATGGTCCAACCTGACGGAGTTCACATGTGTGCCATATCAGCCCTGACGAATGGACCAACCATGTCATAATAGTGATTAATTTCGTCTCGAATGGTCACCGTGGTAGTTTTTGGCAATGTAGTGCCCTCAGGGTGTTAAGCATCGGTAAGAAAATGTGATACTCCCTCCATTCCACAATAAATTGTCGTGGTTTTAGTTTGGAGGGAGTAATATTTAGAACTCTAACCCGAATTGTGATAGTTTTATGCTATTTACTCTATAGAAAGTAGATCACAATGTGTGCGTTGCCACACTCTTCAATTCTGATGATAGAATGATATAACTCTAGATAAATATATGGTTGTACGAAATGAGAAAGGTAGATTTTCCTGAAGTAACATTTACTTGTTAGAAATGTAAGAAGTGAAAAAATGTTGGCAACTGGAAAAAAACTTTGGACCGGTAAGTTGATAGCATTTGGTCGAGTGGGCCAATTATCGGTCTTTTTTGCAGTCAGGTGTTGTGTCTTGAAATAGTTGGATAGCCTCTATGCGGGTGAAAGAGGCCCAATCAACCATAAGACGGAATACACCAAGATAGAGACGGAATACCCCTTCAAACCACAAGGGGGTGAACATTAGGAGATCAAAATGGAAGAGAGTCTTGATGATGATTGAAACTTCACGGACATAATTGTTTTAAAATATTGTAATAGTTAAATTTTATTTGATTTTTTAAAATTAATCGTGTTGTTTATTTATCAAACCCACTATAATGTTTTGTTTTGCTACTCTGACGGACATGTTGTTTGTAAAGTGATGCTTTACAGACACTGAGCCCAAGACTAAAGGTGTGCACTCCGCCACATGTGTGTTGCTACCGCCACCACCTGGGGAACCACGAGTACTTGGTCTAGAGTTGGATGGGAAATAAGCGAATGATCGAGAGATTTACACCTCTTCCCACTGACTGCTACTTGCCCTTAAGTGAACTTGTTTCATGGTGACATGTTTCGGTCTATGAAATTGCTAAGACAAACGTCCAAATCCATAGCGCAATCTCCATGCCATTGAAGACGTCACCTCCAGCTCAGAGATCTGCATCATTGCGAAGCCCTTATTGGCAGGAGCACATCGACCATTATCGGTGAAGTGGGAAGCACTTCTCGATAGCAACCCATATGATTTATTAGGTTCCGGTGCCTGTTGGTTGACGACAATTTTGACACATGGTTCGTCGCCGCTATCTCTTACACCGTCTGAATCCATCGAACACAACTCCGGTCTATGTGAGTTTAATCCACGCTTTGATTGCACCAAAGTCTCTAAATCATGCATCTCCCAGTCCGCCATCGGCACAAAACCTATGGGCTATGCAACCACTTCGCATGATGAGCTTAGGAGAGCGGGATAGCCACGATCTCTCAATTACTGACATCGGCTTTTGCCAGGGTCGTCTCCAGGAATTCGGGGCCCTGGTGCAGAACCCGAAATGAGGCCCTAGAATTTTTAGAATAGATGATTTGTTTATAAAAAAAATATGAACGAATTCAAACACTCCATGAGTTAAAGGTCTACCAAGATAACAAAATGAAAAAAGGGATTGAACCCTGAATTTTGAACGAGCAACTAGCTTGGAAATCTTGGTGTGTGACAACTTAATCAACAAGCCTATTATTTATATTCTCTAGAAAAACTGGATTGATGAATTGATGCATATGCACACCCATATATTCCCTAGAAAAACTGGATTATGAACTGTCTCATATAATTATTCAGATCGGTTATTCAGTTTGAGCACCTCAATCGGTTTATCTCCGTGAGGACAAAATAGTCTAAATTAATTAGGGATTTAGTTTGAGCGCACCTTGTGAATAGATCGGTGATGCCCTCACCTTTTCTCGGCCACCGGCGGCCAACAGAATGGTGTGAAGAATTATCCATGCCGGTAGGGCTGTGCGTCGTTTCTCCGGCAACGTCGCTACCCTCTGGACGGCGCCGTACTGGAGTCAGTTCATCTTCATGAGGGCCTTTTCCTTACCCAAGCAGATCGCGCGGAGCTAGATGGATAGTTGCTGGTTTTTTTAGCAGAGCTCGAGATAGATTTATCGATCGACCGGCAAGGTGTGTGGATCGGCACTAAGAGAAAGCCTCATTTCGGAAGTCCAGAGTGCATAGGCCTAATTCTGTTCTTGCTGTGAAAACAGGGCCCAAAACAAAGAATATACTACTAGATGCTGGCCCAAAATCGGGGGCCCTTGGAATTTGGGGACCCTGTGCGGTCGCACAGCCCGCACAGGCCCCTGGACGGCCCTGGCTTTTGCTAGTGATGCATATATATGAGACGGCAAAATTTGCTCTCCCACGGGATCTCAAACACCGGCCCGTACATGTCGCACGTAGACAATGATCCCCTCGGCATCTATGAGGACCAAAATGAAGCACCTTTTGGCAGAGCAGGACGCCACCATCATATACGCGCACTTGTCGTTGTCCTAGGAGAGTGGAGTATATCACCTTTCACCATCACAGAGGGCGGATCTCACGAGCTCAGTCAAAGGCGAACCCGCTCCCTTCGTCTAATGGCACACACTGCTTATTTGCCCTGCCTCCGCTCATCGACCGGCTAAATCCGCACAATCAATGTATTGATAAAATGTGGTTGAACTTCAAAATGAAAGAGAGATTTTAAACGTACCATCATGCAACTAAGCACAATACTGGGCAGTTTAGAGGAGTGCCAACAGAGTTGCAAAAAAAAGGAGTGCCAACAGTAAAATGTTAGTACATATAATTTATTTATTTTCTCAAATATGTTATGAATGACTTCCCTTGCAGGAAAAAAAAAGTATGATTGACTTGCATGCAAAGACAGACGAACATTGACCCAAGGATAACAAGTTTACTTGTGGTGCATCCGTTCAGTGCCCGTATAGCGTGCACGATCATTCACCCTGATGCACATATGGTCTTTGGTATTCCTGTCTTTGTCCTTTATGCCTTAGATTTATGGCTTCTGATCCAAATGGAAACACAAACCGACCTTAGCTCAGTTGGTAGAGCGGAGGACTGTAGTCGTTGCAGATAAATCCTTAGGTCACTGGTTCGAATCCGGTAGGTCGGATGTTATTTTTGCTTCTTTTTGCCAAGTCTCCCTTCATTATTTTCAAGTGTCTGATATTTTTCTTTTCTCATTAGATTTTCTACCCTTTAAAAAAAGGAGGATTACCCACGGTCTCTACAATTAGATTTTGTACAGCAAAGTCCGCATTAGGAAAAACAGAAAACCAGTACACAGCGCTTTGACGAACAAGAACAACTAACCTTCTTGGGCACTCGAGCTCTAGCGCCAACTTCAAATGCTACTGCAAAGTAGTGATCTAAACGCTTTTATATGTTTCTTTGTGGAGGGAGTAAAATTGAGCTCCTCAACGGCAATGGAGAAATGGAAGTAGCTAGGAGCCAATGACCACATTTTCAAACAACAATGCTTAGACCTAAAAAAAACAATCTACAAACGTTTTACTTAACTTTACAAACTAGGTCGATCTCGCGACTTACATGAATCCTGACTGCATCCGCATGCCATTTCCTCTTTCCTGAATCATTTTGGGCTCATCAGGAAAGGCTTGAAATACAACTACACTTGTTTTCCCAGTACACCTTCCCGGTCTCACAACGTTTGCAGAGTCTATCTTGACTCGAGTCTCAACTCAACGCCCTCCAAGTCCAGGGTGATGAACGTGACAAGGCCATCTATCTTGTAGCATCTGAAGCTGCTCCTTGCCCGATCGTCTCACCTCCGTGCCTGAACCCCGCTCAGGGACCTGCTCCGGCCGCCGCTCCCCTCCCTCCTGGCCGACGACGAGCCGGGGCTGTGGCCGAGGCGGCGCGCCGTGGAGCCCGCGCGCCGCCGCGAGCTCCAGAGGTTGTTCCCGAGCGCGGCCTTGGCGACGCTGTCCTTGGCGGCCTCGCGCGCGCGCTGCGGCCTGAGGGCCTGCTTGTTGAGGTAGGCGAGCAGCGGCAGGAGGCCGGAGACGGCCTTGCGGAGCGCGTCGTCGCCGACGTTGGCCTGCACGGGGTTGCCCAGCAGGTTGAGCGCCCGGAGCGAGTTGTAGTTGGCGACGAGCTGGCCGAGCCCCCTGGCGGTGGTGACCCTGTTGAAGCTCAGGTCCAGCACCGCCAGCTTGAGCAGCCGGTGCAGCCCCTCCACGTCGCTGATCTTGTTCCCCGCCAGGTACAGCTCCCTCAGCGCCGTGCAGCTCGACAGCCCTGGAATGTTTTCAACAGGATAGGGTTATTGGTCAGTCTTTGAAAGCTCAAAGATGTTTGGTGAAATTCTGGCAGGATCATAATTCTGCACAACAAAGGACGACGTTCGAGTGGACCACGATGTGTCACATACATCTACATCTGGGATGAGCAAAGCTGCTGCTGCTGCTACTACTCTAGTACCAGGTACTGTGTGAGTGTGTGACGAGGATCGTCAGAGCAGCATCAGAAGGAAAAAAGCAGAATGCGAGATGTCTATGTCGGTCGGCCGTAACCAGGGAGGTTCTTTCCAGCGCGGCGTACTGGTACCGGCCGATGACACGACCACTGCCCCCTGTACGCTCATCAATTTGTGTGTACGAGTAGCCTGTCGCTCGCTCGTTCGGACCACCCTTCCCCTTCCCCAGAGCTAGGCTGGGCCAAGATCTGGCAGCTCGCTCGTAATGCTACCGGGCGGGCGGTCCCTGTGGACACGGCGACACTGAACAATCAACAATGTACAAGGTATAGCCCCAAGCCCAGCTGGCTTTCACCAGAGCACGTACACGTAGTACTGGAATGAAGGAAGGAAGGGCATGCAAAATAATGGGCGCGATCCATGGTGGATTGGTTCATGGTCCGTTGCCAAGAGAAGGGAACGGAAATGGTTACCGTGGCCGATGCGCGCGATCCGGTTGTAGCTGAGGCTGAGCACGCGCAGCCGCGTCAGCTCCCGGAGGCCCTCGATGCTGGCGATGCTGTTCCGGGACAGGTCCAGCGAGTGCAGCCCCTTGGGCAGCGACCCGGCCGAGATGTGAGCTGCATGCCAAAGCAAACCGACGAATGTCATGTCAGTCACTTGCACCTCTGTTACCACTGCCGGTGGATCATCGGGTGTGCTTACCGATGAAGTTGCCGGAGAGGTTCACCGCCCGGAGGCTGGAGAAGGCCGAGATCATGGGCACGGCCTTGAGCCCCATGCCGGAGATGTGCGCCACCGAGGAGAAGGCGTTGAGCGTCTGCACGATGCTGCTCGCCTGCTGCACCGCCTCCTCCGCCGCCCTGCTGCGCCGCTTCTGCCGCGTCTGCGCCTGCGCGTGGCCCTTCGTCGTCGTACCCGACGGCTCGCCGATCTCGGTCTCGGTGATGCCGTTCCACTCCTCTTCCTCGTCGTCCTCCTCCTCCTGCTCCTCGGCGTGGATCAGCAGCGAGCTGTCCCCGAGGCTGCTCACCCACGCGCTGACGCGGTCCAGCGACGACGAGACCTCCGCCGAGAACGCCACCCACTGGTTCGGGCACGTCGGCTCTTCCTCCACCGCGGCGATCTCCTTGTTCTTGCAGTTGCCGTCCGCCGCGGTGCCGAAGGTGTCGGACGTGTACCCGTCGTGCTGCTGGCGATGGGAGTGGAACATTTGGTGGTGTGTGTCCGCGGGTGGCAAGGTGCTCGATGTGGCGGCGCCCGGCCGGTGCAGGTTCCGGTGGCTCCACATGAACAGCCGCCACCACAGCTTCCGGCTCCGGGACGGGAGCACCTGGCTGGACGACCTCCTCTTGAGCATCACGCGGTCCGCGCTGCACGTCGACCTCACGGACGGCGCCGGGCTGGAGCCGCCCGGCCCGCCGTTGGGGCTGGCGAACAAGCTACCGGCGCCGGCGGGCAAGGTCGCGAGGTCGCCGTGGGAGCGCGACTTGGCCGGCGGCGGCAGCAGGTCGAACGCCTTCCAGCCAGGCCTCGCCGTCTCGATGTTGGAGCACGAGCGCTCCAGCCTCGCTGGAGTCGCCGGCAACGGCAGCTCGCTCACGACGTCCGGTGTGCCGGTGCCGGCAGCATCCTTGTCGCTGTTGTAGCCGGACGAGTCCGTGGCTGCGCCTCCGACGAGGCCGACGTCCCTCGCTGGGGAGGCCTTGTCGTCGTCACGGCCTTGGCATGGCAGCTCGGCGGCTGTCACTGCGACAACTTTTGTGTCGCGGCATGCTGGTGCAGGGGCGCTGTTGTCGACGGAGGCGGCGACCGTGCCGTCCATGGACTCCACCGGCTTCACCTTCTGCCAGTCGCTTCCGTTGGCCCTTTTGGCGTGCGGAACCTTCTTCACGTCCTGCGAACACGCCATGGATTGACCATACCAAAACCAATTAAATATACTAGTTGAAATCTACAGAGGTCAACACGGTGCAAACACGTGACGAAGTACTACAAGTTAATTAACAGACTTGGTAAAGACTAAAGAGCCTGTGTACAGTAGTGCACGCGCAGACGCACACACAAACTGGTTAATTAATCATTGATAATTAATGAAAAGCAGAGGAGATCAAGCACTGACCTTGAATTTCTTGCCCTTGCCACCGAGCAGAGCACAGAAGCAGCCGATCTTGGCCATCTCGGATCAAGACTCTTCACGCCCCAATTCTTCTTGAATTACTTGTTTCTGATGAAGGTGCAGGTGCTCAATCAGCCGTTGTCTATCGGAGATCCCTTGAAGAGGAGGAGCGCCGGGGCAGGAAGGGCGCCCGCATCCACCCACGCCGGCACGCCGGTGATCGCGCCGCGCGGCACCGCCGGGGAGAAGTCCAGAGTGAAGGGCGCTGCGACAAGAAGAAGAGCGCGATGGACGATCAGATTCAGGCCTTTTCCGCAGCGCAGAGTAGGCTAGTGGTGTCCTATCAGCATCTCGCGATCGTCGGGTAATGGCAGGAAAACTATGTGTCCGTCATGTTCTATACCGCTGGTAGCGACGGGCGGGCGGTGGTTGTGATGCGGTGGCAGGGGCAGGCTGGCTGGCTGGCTGGCGCCTAGGAAGAATAGCGGAGAGTCCATTCCGACCTTCTCTCTGGCCGAACAAAGATATCTTGGTGCTGATCTAGGATCGTCGATGCTATCATCGTCTTTCTGTGATGTGGAACCTGGGCCGTGCGTGCTGTGGCCTAGAAATGGCGAGAAAAATATCAGGGAGACGAGGCCATTACCTGGCAGGAACCGAGCCGGCGAGATCAGCAAGGATCAGTCAGGGAACCTAGAACCGGTGGCCGTTTGCGGCGGCGATCTCGCTGTCAGCCCCGGCCGGTGTCGAGCGAGCGAGCGGGCGAGGAGTGTGGGGATCGAGCGGGAGGACGAGTGAGTGGGAGCGGCCGGGGGGGCGCGGGCGGTAGTTATAGGCGAGCGAGGGGGGGGGGGGGGGGGGGGGGGGGGGAGGGAGAGGGACGGGCTGCGCGCGCGCGCGGCACGGCAGCTACGGCCTCCGACGTCACCCGCGTCTACCCAGGACCCAACCCACCCGCGCGTGCGTGCACCGTCTGTGTCCTTTGGCTCCGGGTCCGGACCGTTGTTGCGGCGAGCGACGGAAGCGCGGATGTTTGTTTGGGGTTTGACTTCGGCGCTCGCATGGAGACATTGGCTCCTTTCTGGCTTTGGGACACTGCGCTATTAATTTATTTTTGGCGGCACGAGAGGGCTGGATGGCGTTGCCATATCAATATCGTGCTCGGCGCTGTCCGGTAGCGGCAGGAGGTGCCTATCTATCATGAAAACATTATTATGGACCGATTCATTGATGTTCGTAAGGGCAAATCCCGTTGCATGCTCCACATCAACTGAGATCACAAAATTAGTGCTCCAGCTGGCCATAGGATCATCATGCTTTATACAAGTACTCCCGTATAAATTCATCTCAATTTTATAATGTTAATTTATAATATTAACATTAGCAAACATGCCCGTGTGTTGCAACGGAAGAAAAAAAAGGTTTATGTTGCCCTACTAAAAAACACAACTTGCCAAAACGAAAGAATCGGGACATAACAGGACTTTCCAGAGTTCTTGAGCATGAACATTAACCGGTTTGTCCAAATTCGAATAATCATTGAAGACACATGGAATTGATTGAAGAATGAAATGATACAAAGTTCATTACCATTCAATAAAATGGCATGTTTCTTCTGACTGCAAGTTTATTAATTAACATTATAAAATTGAGATGAATTTAAATATTTCAGAGTTCTCGGGCATGAATGTTCGCAGGACCGAGGGTGTTACATTCGAAAAAATAATGAATTTAATTTTTTTATATAGAATTATTTTCCACGTTGTGCATTGACTTAGAAATAACAATTAGTAAATTATCGAGAAATATCTCATTAATATCACTTTGTGCAATTTTGAAATAATCTAGAAAAAAGGTTCGCATAGGTCATTATCAAAGTTAGAGAAATTTGCAAATTCCATACCTAAAAAAAATATTACAAAATTTTCATTTGTGATATTTTTGTTCCGAGCGTATGGAATGAATTGAGGAAAACATTATCCTGAAGTTGGTCAAAGAAATACACAAACTTATTCTACAACTAACAAAGTGTCTTGCGGCTCTTATTCTTCAACTCGTTTTCTTTTTCTCTCATATTCTCTCTCCTCCAACTAAGCAAAAATATAATATCTAAATCCTTATAGCCCGTCTATGTCATCTTGTTGTACTTGCTCTAAGTAAAATCTAATGTGACAACCTATTTAATGAGAAAAAGATAGAGTTATCATATCTTAATCTAGATATAGCTCTTAGCACTAAAACAATGACAACTCATTTTTTTCTCCCGTAAATTGGGGTGCCCTTAGAGCATTTGCAGCCAGATACAACAAATCTAACCCCTCAATCGCCCGTGGGCGCGCCCGAGCGCGTCCGTGAACAATGACTGGTCACGCATCAAAATCATTTCCACTACCGGATACATCAATTTAGAAACCTCAAATCCATACAATTACATGCAACGTGAAACTTAATCTAACTGGAGGTCGTTCGCCTCCGCCGTGCCCATGTCCGGCGGCCGGCTGTGCTCCTCAAAGTGTTGCTCCGATTGCCGTTGGGGTAGAGTAGGACATGGGACACTCACCTGCTCACGGGACGGGACTTTGAGGCTCGCATGGAGCCACTGGCTTCTTTCTGGCTTTGGGATGTTGTGCTAGCACTATTAATTTATTTTTTGGCGGCACGAGAAGGCCAAACGTATAGCGTTACCATATCGTGCTCGGCGATGTCCGGTAGCGGTAGGAGTGTCTATCATGAAACCAAACGTTAATATGGACCGATTAATTGATGTTCATAAGGGCAATCTCGTTGCATACTCCACATCAACTGAGATCATAAAAATTAATGCTCCAGCTGGGAAAAGATTTCATGCCTTATGCCACAAGGAAAACATTAAATATTGACCAATAAGCACAAAGTAAGGACCGGCTTAAACAAATGCATCCTGATTAAGACTATATCTTGATTGTGACACCTAAGTAAACTCTGATGTGTCACCCTGATTAAGGAGAAAAGAGAGAGTTCCATATCTTAACCTAGATATAGCTCTTAGCACTAAAACTATAACAGCTCGTACTTTGTCTCTCTCAAGTCATATTAAATGAGAGATATTTTAGAAATACAAAAACAACAAGATACGGTCCATAGGAGGAGTTATATCTCAATACACATTTAATGCATAAGATATGGCTAGATCAATATATAATGCATTGGGGGTGCCCTTATTAGTGTAGTATTAGTATTATTTTTCGTTTTGGGTCCATTTATCTATTTTAGAGGGGACTTATTACTAGTATAGTTCGGTCATCATGCACTAGTGCATTATTTTTATTGGTTTTATAAGTCCGTTGGTATAAACGTACAAAAATGGTCACCATGTTATGAAAAATGGTGCAATTTTTTTTACTGTTTGTTCTTATAGAGTCCAAAATTTATTTACTTTTACAATCCTGCACGAATCTCATCACAGCATGAAACGGACGCACCCGCCTTGCCGAGCCCACGGGCGTTTACGCACGGAAGCAAAGCGTACGATCAACGCGAGTGACGGTGCATTCATTCAGCCGTCGGAATCAAGCCGAATGATTCCCGACATGTGGCGGACGTGAAACCTGAGGCCTGCCGCCGCCCGGAAATCCAATCGGGGACATGCTAGGACGTGCTACGCCGCAGCTCTCACCGCACAAAAAAGCAGAGGTCCACCGCGGCCCGGCCCGGGCCAGCTGCGCGCGGGGCGACGTGACGGCGAGGGTTCGGTCCGGCTCAGCCCCGCCGTACGTACGCGGTACGCCGGGGCCGCCGCCTCGTGTCGCCCGTTCCCTAGTTCGCCCGTCCGTTCCCGTACGGCCCCGGAGTGAAACGTACGTGCAGACTACAGGTCCGACTGGCCCGTCCGTCGCTCTGGCTGGTCCCATACCATACACGATCGATCTTTGCTGGATATTTTTCTTCTTTTTTCAGACGGCGCTCCCCTAGGCTAGCTACGCCGAGGTGAGCTCGGCGGTCGCGCCATGCAATTTGGCTTGGAACGCACGTCGGGGAACCGGGAGCGACCGATGGATAACGGATGAGTGAGTATCGGAACGGAAGGTGCACGCCCGTTGTTCCTTTGTTATCGCGATCGCATATATCTCGTGGGGAATCCGGGTCGCCTCTTGCTGCACGTCTTGAATGGAGACCATCGGTGATGGGGTCGATCTTTAACGACCAGTCGCATGAGTCTGGCTAGACCTAGCCTTTTTCACCGCCTTGGCTCGTATATATAGTACTAGCTTGCACGACAGTACGACGACGAGCAGTACAATAGATGTATATATGCCTCGTGGTTCCTGAGGTGCCGAGAACCGCACGTACGTGCCACCTACGGTATGTACGTGCAGTGCATCTGTACGAGTAGGACTGTACGTACCCATCGACCTTTGCCGACCATTGCACGACGATGCACACCTGACCTGAACTGACCATCTGAGAGTGGCAGTTGCTTCCTCTCCCGCTCAGCGCGGTCGATCGGTTCACCTCTAAACGGAAATCGGACGAGTTTCTCACTCACTGACCGAACAAGATACTAGCATACATCAGTAGCAAGCACGTGGAGCCGTGCCAATTCCTTCGGTTAAGCTGCTAGAGATGCCTGGTCGGAATTGCCGGCTTCCCTGCCTGTCATTCCCCGGAGATATACGTACGTACGTACACATCGCCGGTCTACCTCAAGCTAGCTCTCGTGGCCGCGGGCCCCGTTGAAGTTATGGTCGAGTTGGTGTTAACCACATGCGCAACCAAATCATGGACATGCATGAACGCGACCGGAAGCCACAATGTGTGACCGCACCGGTCGCCGTCGCGCTCGCGCGCGGCCTTCTATTTCTGCAGTGTCTCGTTCGTTCCCGGACAAAACCGGGGGGTTGTGTACGCTTGTGCAATGTCTTTTCTTTTTTCCTGCTAAATGTTGGTGTTAGAAAGCTGTCCTGTCCTGTCCGGTCCTGTGTGTAGTGTCTTGATCCGGAAGTGAACAGCCGTCCGCTGCGACCGTCTGGATTTGGCACTTGCTTTCATCATAGGTAAATGAATGGCCCGGGTAGTTTCTACTGCATGCACGTTGTTAGAGCAACTCCAATGCAAGAACCCAAATGAACACCGATTTTATCTGTTTCGTGTCCGTTTGGATCACCTGTCCGCCTAACGGACATGGGGCGGACAAGCCTTATATCCAACGCGCGGCACAAAAACAGACCCAAACTCTCCACGCCGTCCGCCCCCTCCTCTCTCCCTCGCGCCGCCCGTCCTCTTCTCGTCGTGGCGCCTGTCCTATCTCCATCACGCCGCCCCTTCTCTCTCCCTCGCGCCGCCCCTCCTCTCCTCCTCGCGACCCCCCTCCCCCGCGAGATTTTTCTCTGCTCGCGCCTCTGCTGCAGGGGCGTGGAGGAGCGGCCGAGCGCGCAGTGGCGACCTGCTCCGGTGGCCTCGCGGCGGCGCGGAGGAGCGGCCAAGCGCGCGTCGACGACCTACGCCGATGGCCTCGCTGCGGCGCGGAGGAGCAGCCGAGCGCGCGTCGGCGACCTGTGCCGATGGCCTTGCTGCGGCGCGTCGGCGACCTGCGCCGGTGGCCTTGCTGCGGTGCGGAGGAGCGGCCGAGCGCGCGGTGGCGACCAGCACCGACGGCCTTGCTGCGGGCGTTGTAGTCGCTGACATATGGGACCAGGGGCTGATACGAGCGGGCGACAGCGATGGACTGAGCGTCCGCTTCCGTCCACTTCATACCCATTTTTAACAGATTTGGGTCAGGTTTGGGTCGGGAAACGGACAGCAGGCGGACACGGACATTCATTTGGGTCGTCCCATTAGGCCAAGTTTTTTGTCCGGATAATCCAAACGGATAAAATGAATCTTCTCATTGGAGTTGCTCTTACTCATCAAACGTCTTATATTATAGGACGGAGGGAGTCTATCCCAGTTAGTTCTGCCGGGGAGATGTTCGGGTCTCGGCTGTACAACTCCTCGAAGAAAGATGTTGACGTTCTCTGCATGTCGGTAGACTCGCCTCCTTCCTAGCACCATCCACATCACGAAGCTTTTTAGTTTTGTTTTATCTATAAGAGCCCTCTACCCTGCTTTGCTATGGAAAATTATCCAGAGAGCCCCTTGTGCTTGTCGTGTCTCCCTCCTCAAGCCGGTTAATGGGTGGTCTCTGTAGCAATAACGTGCCTTCCCGATACTACAGGACCTCATTCTTCACGTTTGTGGCCCGTCTAATTGCTCGACGGTCAGCATTGGCAAGCCAGGAGCTCTTCCGGTTTCTGTCCATGAGTATGCTAAAACTAGGCGCATAGCTCCGCTGAAACATTTTTGCAGGGCCGCTTCCGTAACGCGACGTCTCCTCGAACTCGGGGAGCCTCGGACACAACAACGGACGGTCAATTACTGCTCTCCAGGTAGTAGTAGCAGTACGTATAGTACGTAGCCTGGCAAGGACAAAACGGAGACGGCACGAGCGTCCGCCGTAGCTTTGGCTCTGCTCCGTCCGCAGCAGCCGTCCTGCTCGGACGACAACAAGCGCACATCCGTCGACGGCGCTGGGTTGCGTCGCCGTCGTGGTATCGTATGGTCTGCGGCTCGGGACGCGCGCGCCACGTTCTTCCTTGACGGGTCGCCCGGCGCCAGCGGGGCAGCGGCCGAACCCAGCCGGCACGTGTGGGTGTGGGTGCGTGCGTGGTGTGGCGTCGCTCGCGCGGGAATGCGGGACCGCGACGTGACCACGCACCCAACTGGTAGTACGTACGGCCGGCGATGGAGCGCTGCGTTGGCGTCGACAGTCCGTGGGGCGGTGGGGGTCAGAGTATTCGCTCAACGCAGGCCAAAATCATACTGCTACAGTGAGCGGCCAAACTCAACTCAGGTGGTTACGGGTTTACAGGTCGGTAGGCCGATTGCAACCATGACAGATGACAGACTCGACACCCGCCCGTAAACGCTTTTCTCGTGGATCAAATCAAATACTAGTACGAGTACCTCTGTTTTCAAATGTAACTATTCAACTGCCAAAACGTCTAACATTTAGGAATAGGGGGAGTAACAATTTTCTTTCACGGTATACACCATTCTTATTCTTCTCTCTTGTCAAGATCATCGCAAAGATAGTCCGTTGGACGAGTAACTATTATTTGGAGTTTCCAACAACAAAAAATATCTGAGTTTTGACACGCGCGTAGGCTTGTCAGACATGGCCTTGTGGGCTTAGTGGTAGAGACATGGCCTTGTCAGACACGCGCGTAGGTACATTTTTTTAAATCATGGATACTTTTAAAATCTTGAACCTTTTCAGATTTGTGAAAAAAATATATGAAATTCTTATCAATTTCATGAAAAGAATTCAAACATGTGAAATTTCTCAAATTTGTGAACTTTTCTAAAGTTCATGAAAAACAATTCAAATTCATGAGCATTTTTCAAATTCATTAACTTCTTCAAAATAGTGAACTTTATCAAAACTATGAAGATTTTCCAAATCTTTGAAATTTTGAATCCATGATTTTTTCCCAAATTCGTGATCTTTTTCAATTCCATGAAATTTTCCTAAATTCGCAAAGTTTTTTCTAACTCGTGACTTTTTTCATAGTTATGATTTTTTTCCAATTTTTTGCAAAAATTTCTAGACCTATGATTTTTTTCTGCAAAAGTCAACAATCAAACGATCAATGATCAATGCTTGACCAGTTAGCCGTGGACCAAGCGGACGAACAAGGGAGCCAGCCAGCACAACGAACGAATGGTTGACCGCCTAGCCAACCAGCGCATTTTGGGCCGGCACCACTTAGGAGCTCTCGTATTAGTGAATCTTGTTATGTGTGCCTTGCGCCAAGTGTCCTGGAAGAGAAAGGTAAAAATGCTTCGATAGATACATAGCTCCCTCACATCCAAATTGGTCTAATTTAGACCCTCAAGTTAACAAAAATGGGTAAATCATGTTCCCAGATGTTTTTTTGATTGATTGATTTAGGAGGTTTTGGAACATACTAGCTCATTATGTTACATTACAGCTGAACCAATTAAACATATCATGAAACACCTGCCAGGTCGAGGAGTTAATCGCCGTCGTTAGATCAACAAGAATGGAGGAAATTGAGGCACCAGAGGAATGAAATGGAGGAGGGAGAGCCACGCGGTCGTGGGAGGAGCCTGAAGGACGGTGTCGCTGTCGGCAACAGAGCATCGTGTGGCACTAGGCCGTCGTGCAGTAATGTACATGCGTTGTTGTTGGCCGAGAGTATGACGTGCTGGCACAAGTAGAGGCAGACGAGGGGGTGCATGAGGCGGTAGGAGCTTCAGATCGGACCCGAGGGTTTGCACGGTGTCCATGGGCCATGGCATCGTCAGCGGGTGGTAGTGACAGTGACATTGTGAGAGGGGGAGGGCATAGGAATGGAAACAACATGAACACAACAATTTCCCATGGTATAGCCATAGTAACTCCCCCTTCCTTTAAATATAAGGTTAGACCAGAGCTTTAAAGTGTCGCTAGAAATATTAGAGCTAGATGAGGGTTTAGGAAATCAGATAGGGTCTGATTTTTTTACCTCTGCCTTTATATTGCTAGCATTTTTAAAGACGTTAGGATTTACGAAATATGTTGGAGCCACTCTACGGTTTCTTGTCCCTTTTCCCCCATTATTGTTTATGTTTCTTCTTCTTCTTCTTCTTGCAAATAACACAATTTATTTTGTCTGGCTATGTCTCAAATTCATTTATTTTATAGATTTTATGAGTTATCTTTTCACATGATTTGTTTATTACATTTTTATTCGTAATCACATATATCTGTGAAACCATGAAGTTTTTCAATGTCTTTTCTATTCTTTTACCATCATATTGAATTAAAATTTATTTCACAAACAATAATATTGGGACATATTTTTAACTACCAGAACAGTTTACGTGCTCCACATGAACACTTTCAATTAAGTAAATGAGCATATCCATTAATTAAAATTGATTTTAAAATGAAAATGTCTCATGTATGATACTTTTTTTGTAAACTGTCAATCTGATTGTTGTGATACACCGAAACGTTTCCAGAACAACTAGGTTCAAAAGCTTATTTGAGCTTGATTAGTACTATCGAATTACTTTGTGTGCAATCTCTACTTGTTCATTTTTTTTGAGGCAATCTCTACTTGTTCATCTGGTAGCTTTACTTTTGCACATGTAGCAAAAAGAAAGTTTTGGTTTGACCATCCTGAAGTTTTCTGAAACACGCGGAGGCATGGGCCAGAGAAAGCAACGCAACGGGAGAAGAAGAAAAAAAGCTCCCGAGAAAGCACCGTTGATGGGCCGTTATCGCCAGCCCACCTGCACGGCCCGACGGCAAAGCCCGCAACGGGAGCTCCTTAACCCTAAACCCTGACCCCTCTGGTAGCGCGCCTCCTCCCCGACCCCGACCCCGACGCCCCCTTCTCCCCCTTCTCGTCCCCGCGTCTCTCCGGCGGCCAGCGACCCTCTCCGGCGATGACGGTTCCCCGTAAGCAAGGTGAGCACCTGCCCCTCTCCTCTATCCAGTGGCGGAGGACGAATTATTCTTAAGGTGCGGCGGAGCCTTCACCGGCAACAACCCGCGGCGGCGCCGTGCCACCCAGCGCAGCCCGCCAACAGCGCCGCCAGGCCGCCGCTTACGCAAGCGCCTACGTCCGCGGCTGAGCTCTGTCTAGCCTTCGCTTCTCCCGTTGTCCGCCTGCTCGCCGCCCGCGGCGGCCACTAGCACTAGGGTTGGTCGCTCGCTTCCATGGTGTGCGTGATGGCTGGCTGCATTCTACGCCTCTTGGTTTCGTTCCTGGACAACTACCGTCAATCGGTGATGCCTCGTTGCGGTTCTGTCAATTAGCGAATGATGCCCAAGCAAGTAGGAGGACAGGTTCAGGTAGCTCAGCCCAGGCCTTAGCAGCGACCGAGCCCTCTTTTTCTTTTCTTCCTAGCCGTGCAGCGATGTATGCACTAGAGGATTCATTCGTATGCGACGATGCAGTGTTCCAGTAGAAAACGTTTTGCGCTATAAATCAACCGCCGCCTTATTTGTCAGCCGCCATAGTGGCTAGGCCAAACTGAAATCGAAGCCCCCCTTTTGAACCCTAGGTTGCGCCGTCCTATCCGCCGGAATTTTCTTATATGGTTCTGTGGATTAATATCATGTTTTCTTTTGTACAGCGAAAATGGTGGAGCTTGAAAATGAAGAGGACCCCTTGGTCCACGACCAAGCCATGCTGGATGACGACGATACTGACGATGACTATGTGGAATCAGAGGATGATGATTCAGAGGAGGAATTGCAGGCTGAACCTTCAAAGAAGGCCGTGTACAACAAAGAGGGGCTCCTTGAGAAGCTCGAGGACATCGCCTGGCCAGAGAATGTGGACTGGATGCACAAGCTCACTGTCGACCATGACCAGGGGGAGAAGGTCGATGTGAACGATGATCTTACCCGTGAGCTCGCTTTCTACACCCAGGCTTTGGATGGCACGAGGCAGGCCTTCGAAAAGTTGCAGTCCAGGAAGGTCCGGTTCCTCAGGCCGGCAGATTACTACGCGGAGATGGTCAAGACTGATACTCACATGCACAAGATCAAGGGGAAGCTCCTGTTTGAGAAGAAGAAGATTGAGGAGGCTGAGGAGAGGAAGAAGGCGCGGGAGTCGAAGAAGAGATCAAAGGAGGTGCAGGCAGAGAAGCTCAAGGAGAGGGCCAAGGAGAAGAAGGAGAGCATTGAGTCGGTCAAGAAGTGGAGGAAGCAGAGGCAACAGGGGGGATTTTCCAAGGGGAAGGAGGACGGGCCAAACCTCAACTTTGAAGTTGAAGAAGGACTCAAGCAACACAAGAAGCAGAGGCCTGGCGTTTCTCCTGGTGACAGGTCTGGTGGTCTTGCTAAGCGAGGCAAACAAGGAAAGAACCATAGGTCAAAGGATTCCAAGTTTGGGCATGGCGGCCGCAAAGGGATGAAGAAGCAAAACACTGCTGAGACGACGAATGACTTCAGAGGGTTTAACAACCAGAAGGGCGAGTCAGGAAACAAGAAGAGGAAGATGTTTTGATACGGTGTTGTAAGAGTCTGTCCCTGCTTCCTTGTGATGCTATTATATTCTTGTCTTTATGTTATTCCGCTGCAGTACTCTATCACTAGATGCAAAAGTTAGCTTGAGGTATGGAATTTGGGGATGCAGCTCAAACACAAGACTTTTATCTTTAGCTGTGCTATTCTCCATAAGATGTGGTACCGTATGCATTTAACCTGTGATTGCCCTTTTGGTCGTGGAATGCAGTTGAATCTTGCTATATATGCAATTATGTTAAACAGTGTATTACAGTTTACAGCAGCTGTGTGTGCCTTCCTGTTGTTTACTTCGTTCTGGAGCGTTTTATTGTACTAGTGTGGAAGCTAAAGTGAATGGAGCAACACTTGGTAATTGTGACTGCTAGTACAGTCAAGTCTTGGTTTCTCAAGTTATGTTCTGCTATATAGCTTGCATCATCTATCAAACCTCAGTGCATCACAATCAGCGTCACATTCATCCTCCTTTTCTGCTGTTCTGATAGTGAATGGTTTGTTTTTTCGTACTCCAATCAGACTAAACAGATCTGGTTGTGATGCATTGCTCTTTCTTATTGCCACACATGGCCAGATGCAGTTGGGCATCATTTATTTTTTTCTTGCTGTTTTTGATTGTTGGAACGACTTTTGCATTAGCTACAGTACCAATATGTGCTATATGAGCTACACTGCTTGCGATGAGAATGCATATGCCTAAATTCCTCAAGTTGCAGATTGGCTGGTTATGTCTTGTTGATGTTTTGCCTTTCTTATGTGATTGCTTATTGCGGTGTTGCACTCTCTGGAAAATACTGGCACTATAACTTACAGTGCCCCCATCTTTTACTATTTTTAGTGTGTCTATCGTGGCAATTGTCGTCTTGGTTGCTGGTACTTCTCCATGGAGGGGATCTGATCAAGAGGCCTGATAAAGCCTAACAACAGATACACTGTTTTATGCTGAAAATGCTTCCAAATGTTTGTAAAATAACAAAAAGAAAAGTAGAAAGATGGATGTTGGGCCAGAGGACATAGGATTGTTATATCCCCACCATGGAAGTAAGATGGAAGTGATTGTTACTTGGTATCAGATTCTGAATAGAACCCTGAGTCCATGCCATCCCCCACAAGGTACAAGGAACCAATTTCCATGAGGCACTGCTGGAAGAGGTGGTGTAGGATCTCTTGCGTCTGGCCATGTTGTAATATGAGGAGCCTTCTCATTGTTTCAGGATCTATCCCAGACTCGGCAACTTAGCCCTCTTCTCTAGCCAGAGAAGCTTGCAGTGGATCCAAGGGACCTGGTTGAACGACTGTTTGGCTGAATTGAGGTGGTAGTGTTATGTTACTCAAAGGCAACAGAAGATGTGACACATTTTGAACTAGGGCACCGGCGTCCGAGTGTGCTTTCGTTCGATTCAAAGCACTGCCAGTGCCACATGCTTTCTGGAAATAGGAGAGATTGAAAGCACTGGCATAAGTAAAAAATGAACTGGAGATGAACTGCAGTGGTCCTTGTGTTATGTGGTGCTAGTACAATATATGAAGATGTCAGGGAAGCTGAAAATTTGGATTGCGTCCCCTGATGGATATATGCAACTGACACTCATGAACAGACGATTTCTTATATTAAAACTTGTTAGAAACACCATCACAGTTCAGTTTCTTTACTGCTATAAACACTGATTCCACCACAGTAGGTGTTCTTCACACTCGTAAAATTTTGACACATAATTTGCTGAGTGGTCTCACGTCGGAAACATCGTCATCCACAGTAGCACAGCCACCCTTCAGGCGTTATCGAAACTCGAAAGCCAGTGAATCTCTCTGTTCCCGTTCACCCATGGAGCCGGATGATTCACTTTGCTATGCCAGTCGCCAGTGCAGGGACAAATCTAAATCAATCAGTAGCCATCAGCTGAAATATTCTGGTTCCCCAGTGCATGTATCGTAACTGTTGTCGTTTGGGTGAACTGCTGATTCCAGTTTGAGCTTGTGCACTTGCGTGCATATGGTTTCTAGGGAAAATATCTTGCTTGTATTGGTAATCAGGAAGAACTTTGTGGCTGGAGGAGAACAGTCGGTCGAGATCAGCAGCGGTGTCCAGCTGCCCAGATAGGCACCCACGAAATGCAGAATCAGCTGTGTTGCTTCCTCACTTGGGCCTCATGCTATCTTGCCGAACAAACTTCACCACTTATAGTATCCATGTGGTCCATTGCAACCAAGTTGGAAAATTGGCTATGCAGTCGCACACCACATATGTACTATGTGGCAGTACATATCTGAATTTGGCTTCTCGCAATTTTCGGGAGCTTAGCACGTCGGAACAAGCTCCCAAATAAGAGTAGACAGTATATATGAATACAAATGACAAAGAAAGGAGGGCAGTAGATTTGTTCGCGAATTAGCAAACAGCGGCTACATATAAGAGAGATATCGTTTAGACGTCAGAATCAGCAGAAGCTCTCCCAATCAAAATTTTACAAAGCCAGAAGGCTTCAAGATACAAGCATCTCTTCTTCACATGATAAGATCCTCTTAAGAAACATTATTCCAGATCGATACAAACTTGTGCCACAACGGAAAACAACAGCAAGAAGACTGCAAGCTTTGGCGGCTACAGCACCCACCCGCAAAACTCGTCACAGCTTCTTTATTGCTAAACACTGACTCCACCAAAGCATCTAAGGTTGAATGGTCTTGCCATTCGAATTATTCTAATTTTACCGAATCTTCTATATAGCAGGGAGCAGTAGGTGTGGGGACAAAATGAAAAAACTGTGTTGCTAATCACGAGATACGCGGGAAGGCATCAGCTTGTTTTAGCGACGCTTTCGTAGAAGAGTATGTAGCCATTGTCGGTGTTACCACTGAACTCCTGTGCCGAGCCGAAGAATGTCTGTACCATGGACTCATCGGTCATCTCAACAGTCTCATCATCGAAGAACAACCAGTGGTTGTGGCTCTTTACCACGCTGATGTAGTGGCCATGATTTGGCCCACTTCCGACGTGGACTAGCACAGCAAAGAGGGAGTATTCCAAGTCAGAATTGTCGACCGTGTTCATGAGTTTAAGCTCCAGTGGGAAAACGACTCGGTATGTCAGCTTTTTGTAGCGGCCAAGCTGCTCGATGTACTTGAAGCGCTTGAGATGGATTACCAGGATGTTTGGCTGTTTCTTTATCTTCATTCTTTTCTGTGCTTCTTGTAAACTGAAATTAATGACAACTTCAATCAAGATCCAAGATAAATAGAGATAATCCAAACACACAAAAAATGGACAGGCAATGTAACAATTTTGATACATTCAATATCAGATCAAATTATGATAGGCGAAATGAAAATGAATGCCTGTGACATACACAATTTTTGCCAAATAACTGAACTTGGAAGTTTGATATGCTAGTGCATAGTCAATGAATGAACTTAAAGCACATAAGTCAAGCAAGTAGGCAGAGGTAATAAGTAACAACATTTCCACAAGCTCTGATGCTACTCTACTGAGTCATGATGTGGACCAGGAGGAAATGGAGATACTAGACATTACATGAGGAAACAACATGCAATCAAGAGAAATGGAATAACATACCTGCAGCATTTGTCACAGAAGAACTTATCCTCGGCGTTCAAAGTTTCTGTTGAGCTGAAGTTTTTAAGGCAGCTGGTGATTGAACTATTTTGTTCTATATCCAGGCTCAAGTCAAGAAATGTTTCATCTCTATCAGTGACGGTTTCACATCTCAGACATTTTGTTTGATTAGTCAATATTCCCTACAAAAATAAAATACTATGAGGCACATCTCCCAGACTGCAATAAGAGCACGAGTCATACACAAAAAGGATATAGGCAGAAATGGATGAAAACTCACCTGGAAGCATTTGTGGACCCATGTAGTATCCGGTTCTTTATGACTACCATTGGGCTGACCATTACTAGGGCCATTAGAAGTCTTATTCGAAGATGAATTTTGAGAAGGTTCTTTATTAGCTTTACATTCTTTCTCGAGAATGTCAACTAGCTCATTCAACAAAAAATTCAGGAATTCATGAGCATCCTGTAAAACAGAACATGGTCAATTGGGATGATTAAGGCGACATAACACACTAGTAAATGTGTCATCATCACGTAATGTATTACCTGATGCATATAGCTGCGGAAAAGCTCATTCTGTTTCTTCAGTCGTTGTATAAAACGCTTAGGAGCAATAACACCAGTTTTCTTCTTCTGATTGCTGATCTGTGTGCACAGAGGAACAGGACAATTATACTTTGCAATGTGCCATTAATTCCTGCTTCAGTGTAATCCAGCACAGCAACTTTTATCAAATCACACAACTGAAACTAGTAGAAGGCCTCCAGATAAAAGGCGCTACCCAAATGAACACTGATGTTCAGGCTAAAAGATAAACGAGGAAAGCAATTGACTAGCACCTACATATCATCTCACTAGAGAGTTAAACACAAACAAACCCTGAAACCATAGAGATCAACCAAGACAATAGCAAGTGCTATCCTGTGAATCTTCTCCATTTAACATGCATTATAGTTATAATCACTTCCAGGTTTATCAATTAATTACTAAAGACTCCTGGGCTTTCTCCACAGTCCAAATTCTTGAATTTGACACTAGCACCAGTCCAGGGGGTTACTAGATACTGCCAAATGCTGACCTTTTCAAGAAACATACGCATCACACTCACACCATAAGCCTCTGATGAGGAATCTCTCAATAAACCAGAGGAAATCCCATGTTATTCAGGGGACATGTAATAAAAGTGCCAGTTCAGACTTAATATGTTTTACATGTGATTTTTATATGATGCAGCAAATGCAAATGAAGGAAACTGAGGCAGAATAAACAATTTTCCACAACAGATAGCTGCAATGGTACCTGAGAGAAAAGGTCAGCTAAGCAGGTTAACATGTTCTCTTCGCCATCGCTGGCGCTTTTATTGTTTGCATAGTACTCCAGTAATTGCTCGCGGAAAGGAACACAGAAGTAAAGTGCCTGCGATATAATCACAAACAATTTAGCCAATCCCACGAGGAGTACAAATACAAATAGAGAAAACATATTATCCTCTCCCTTGTCACAAAGTTTCTGATGAGAACATTGGTCAATTATACAGGGCAAAACTCACACATCAGTCTATGGGGAATCCACGAGTGCCCCCAATCCCCCATTGTCAAAATTTAACATTAAAAATGCAATCTCTCGGTTAAAAGTTCAGACACACATCGAAAGCATAACATCGTAATCGAAACGGTAACAGCATCTCATCATCCATCAGGCGAACCCCAAGAGTGAGTTTCTCCATGCAAGGGGGCTGACTGGACTCGAACCTCACCACTCGCTCCGCAGCCTCCGCTCACCACCCCGCACACAAATCTACCCCGGCATCGCAAGATCGAATTCAAGGCTCCGCGATCCGACGGGAAACCGCGTCCCTCCCGACGCGGGGAACGCATTGAACACGATGAATCAATCGCACCGCCCTTGGGGGCGAAGGAAACGAGGCTCGCGCGCGCGACGATCTCGGGCTTGGGGGGCCGGGGCGTCCGTACCTGGAGGACGCTGTTGCAGTAGCAGGTGTTGCCGAAGTTCTCGAGGCCGAAGTACCGCTCGCCCTCGGGGAACTGCTCGCCCAGCGCCTTCTCCAGCCTCGAGCTCGCCGCGCCCATCACCGCCCAACTCCCATTTGCCCGGCAGCGCTGCGCGGCGACGGATCGGCCTCACCGCCGGCGATGCGGTGCGACGTGGCGCGGGCCAGTACCGGCTTGGGGATCGGTGGGCGGGGGGGTTGGAGCAGGAGGAAGAAATGGGACGGACGGATGGATGGCTTGGAGGAAACGGGCGAAATAAAAAGGAGCGTGCGCGTGTGTGCCGCTGGGGCTGGGCTAGCAGCAGCACAGGAAGGAAGAGGAAGGGGACGCTGCCGGCCGGTCCGGTGCGGTATCTGCGACCGACCCATGTCGTCATGTAAGGGGCTCGGATTTCAAGGGGCTCGTGTCTATCTTGATTCGACGGCCCGGATCGAGCCAGGGGCGTGGGATCGGCCGCTGCTGGCCGAGACTGCGACAGGCTCCCCCCTTGCGCTGCAGAACGGACCGACCGCCACGGCGTTAAAAATCCTTATTACGTGACGTTTTGTGCTACTTTTCAAGACGTTTTAAATCACTACCAGCACATCATCCATCCATGAATCAGCATTTCAAAGTCCTCACCATGCCCGGCGAAAGAGTCTCCCAGCTAGAACTCAAAGGCTGGTTTGCGGCTGAACGGCGGGTTCCACAACCGGCGGGTATGATGAAAATTAATGTTGATGGAGCTTTTGAGCATATATATAGCGTACGCAAAGGAGCAGCGGCTGCAATTTGTAGAGACCACACGGGAGGCTACCTTGGGTCCTCACTGATAGTTTTCAGTAGTATTGCTCATCCTAGTATACTTGAAACATTTGCATGTCGGGAAGCGCTGTTACTTGCCGAACATCAGACTGCCAAGGTGTTATCCAAGACAATCTTCGGGACCCGGACGACCCTCATGGAGCGATCATGGCGGAAATAGGACGTCGCAGGACTTTATTTCAGTCTTGTAATTTTGTTATTGAGTATAGGAATTTTAGTTTTGAAGCTCACAATCGTGCCAAATTGGCCTTCTTGAAGTACACATGAACTGCATGTTGTTGTAGTGGTCTTCCTTCAAGATTACCTCCCCTTATTCAGCGTTGAATATCTTCTTCTTCTTTACATGAATATTCTTCATTAGCAGCACGGGAACACCAGTATCTCAAAGTCCTCACCATACACTACATGAATCAGCTACTTTGCCATCTGCCACGGCAGACAACAAAGGCATGGATGGCTGACGGCAAAGGTCTTTGCCGTCTGCCGCGGACGGCAAAAGGAGACGGCAAAGTAAGGTTCGGCAAAGAGCTACTTTGCCATCTGCTTCGGGCGGCTGACGGCAAAGGGGCCTTTGCCATCAGCAGCGGACGACAAAGAGTGCAGACGGCAATAAATGCGTTGTTACTCCGTTAGGTGGTTAACGACAGGCCTTTGCCGTCCGCCGCTAACGGCAAACTTCGGAAGGCCTTTGCCGTCCGCCGAATGATGTCAGCCGACGTCACTACACGACAGGCCTTTGCCGTCCGCCACTGTAGGCAAAGTTTTTACTCTTTGCCGTCCGCTGCCGACGGCAAAGCCTTTGCCGTCAGCCACTGTAGGCAAACTGACCAAATTGGTCAGCCTCCTAGGAAGCACAGTTGCCTGCCACGTGGCCTTTTTTCCGTCGGCTGCTGATGGCAAAGAGCCCTTTGCCGTCGGTGGCAGACGGCAAAGAGCCTGCATATTGTCTCTTTTTTTCTATTTTTTTTAATCCAACAATTTTCACAGCAAATATATATGACATATATAGATATATTTAACAGCAAACATATCACATATCTAGCACATAATTCCATATACATATTACATAGCAAAGTTTCATCAACATAGCAAGTTCCATCAAGTTCCATCCATACACATTGTTCCATATACATATTACATAGCAAAGTTTCATCAACATAACAAGTTCTATCATAGCAAGCTAGATACAATGCAAAGTTTTAGCAAAGAAAAAGCAAGCACTCCATCATAGCAAGCTAGCTTCCATGAAGTGAGTGAAATCTGCAAAATGGTAAATAAGAAAGTTAGAAATAGGTGAATAGAACAAGAAGAAGACTAGAACAAGAAGTATATGTCATTTATGAGCTAACTTAGGTGAAATGGATCATATATGAGCTAACTAAGTTGAAATGGGTTGTTTATGAGCTAACTTAGTTGAAATGGATCATTTATGAGCTAACTTAGTTGAAATGGGTCGTTTATGAGCTAACTAAGGTGAAGGGCATCATTTTTGAACTAACTAAGGTGAAATGGATCGTTTTTAGCTAACTAAGGTGAAATGGATCGTTTTTGAGCTAACTAAGGTGAAATGAATCGTTTTTGAGCTAACTAAGGTGAAATGGATCGTTTTTGAGCTAACTTAGGTGAAATGGATCATTTATGAGCTAACTTAGGTGAAATGGATCATTTATGAGCCAACTTAGTTGAAATGGGTCGTTTATGAGCTAACTAAGGTGAAATGGATCGTTTTTGAGCTAACTAAGGTGAAATGGATCGTTTTTTAGCTAACTTAGGTGAAATGAATCATTTATGAGCTAACTTAGTTGAAATGGGTCGTTTATGAGCTAACTAAGGTGAAATGCCACGTTTTTGAGCTAACTAAGGTGAAATGGATCGTTTTTGAGCTAACTTAGGTGAAATGGATCATTTAAGAGCTAATTTAGGTGAAATGGATCGTTTTTAGCTAACTTAGGTGAAATGGATCGTTTAGGAGCTACTCTAGGTAAATTGGGTCATTTTAGAGCTAACTTGGATAAACTGGATCATTTATAAGCTAACCTAGGTAAGATGGGTCATTTTGGAGCTAACCTAGGTGAAATGGGTCATTTTGGAGCCAACCTAGGTGAAATGGGTCATTTTAAAGCTAACGTAGGTAAAATGGATCATTTAGGAGCTAATCTACGTAAAATGGGTCATTTTAAAGCTAACTTGGATAAATTGGATCACTTATAAGCTAACTAAGGTAAAATGAGTCATTTTAGAGCTAACTTAGGTAAAATGGATCGTTTATGAGCTAACTAAGTTAATTATGCAATTTTTGACATAAGTAAGCTAAGTACATATCGTTTTAGAGCTAACTTAGGTAAAATGGATGGTTTATGAGGTCAGTAAGCTTATTAAGTCATTTTGGAGGAAAAGAAGCTAACTCTAGGTCATTATGGTAAGCATATTGGAGGAAATAAAGCTAAGTCTAGGTCTTTATGCATTTGTTAAGCAAAACACTAGAGAAACTTACCGTGATCACAGAGGTGTAGGAGCGGGCTGGCTCGCGCCGGTAGCTGGAGAAGGATCGTGCGATGCGTTTCTGGAGTTAAGCTACACCAAATATCATTTCCAATGTCTCGTTAGCATTATGACACTCAAATGTTAAGACTAGCAAGTAATGTCCATTCAAATTAAACTCACCGTGCTCCCAGGAGCAATCACTGGCATCGGCGGAGCGGTCTGACCGGACTTCTCGCACACAGACTGCACATTTGGTTTTCACAACAGAGTCATACTAGTTAGTAATGAGACTCAAATGTTAAGACTAGCAAGTAATCTGCAGAAGAAACTTACCACAAGGAGCTCATACATGGCCCTTGCCTGCATGTCATTCCGTGCCCTCTCCTCCTCCAACATCTTTGTCGTCCTCTCCTCCAACTCCCGCTGCCTCTCCGCCGCCTCCGCCAGAAGTTTCTCCGTTCTATCTCTCTCACTCTGTATAGCAGCCTGCAACACCACTCACATGACCATTTGTAATCATTGATGGAAGTGCACACAATGTAATGGAGAAAGATAGCTGAGTACGTATAACTAACCTTGAAGGCGAGTTGGACTGGCCGTTCACGAGGCCTTATCTCAGGAGCGGAGCTCGACTAGTGCGCCTTGATCTCCGAGAGAGTGCTAGGACAACGAATAAGTCCATCTCCCATGGCTATGGAGCCATGGGACCTCCCGTCACCAGATATCATCAGCATCTCTGTATCAATGGGACCCTGGCTCAGGTTAAAGTCCTCCCCTTTCCTCGCCTTCCCCTGATCTCTATATTGCACGAGCTTGTCGTGGGCGGAGATGTTGGTGAAGTTCTTTGGATCATCGAGGTCAGACGCAGAGAATGCCTTGACTTTCTTGTAAGGGCCAGTGTGGGCCATGGCATACAGGTCGTACACCTCTGGCACCTTATCCGCCTTATTGTAGCGTGCCTGAAAGAGAGAAACAAAGTAAATTAGTAATTAAAGGGCTAAAGCTAGCATGATGAATGAATTGCATGAATCATGAAGCAAACCACATACCCAGTTCCGCCCGTATTGAAATAAGTTGGAGCTGCCTTGGTGGTGTGGCACACCTTCCATTTGGGCACGTTTGTCCTTGGCCTCTTTGTGGGTGGCCAGCCATTCTTTTGAGCACCACGCATTGACCAACACCTCCCAACAATCCATCCGATCCGCACACCATCTCGGAGGGGCCTAAGTTAGCAAATAGAAACTTGAGCGCTACGGCTATGAATTACTAAATGAAGGAAGTAAGTACAAGCCCTTAAGAATTACCTTCATGTACTTCTCCTTACTCAAGAACTTATCGCGGCACTCCTGCTTGGGCTTCTTGATACCACACCCGGCGTAGTAGTCTCGAACAGCCTGCACCCGAACCTCATGCCGTAAGTTCTGAAGTAGGCGCTTGCACTCTTGTGGATAACATCTGCCGCCTCCTCCTCGTATACCTCCTCACACCTGTAGAATGTCTGCAATCAAATGAGACAATATTGATTAGTACAATTAATAACTAGCTAATTGAAGATTTTTAATTGTGTAAAGGAGCAATTACCCAGAACTTTCTGATCACCACGTCTGCCCTCGTCTTGCACAAGACACCGTCGATAATCTCACCCGGCGGGGCCGGGGCAGCCAAGTAGTGCTCCCAAGTCAATCCAACCTCTGGAAGCCGACCCTCACCAGGCAACGTGACAAACCCCGGGAAGTTTTACCGAATCAGAACTCCAAGGACGGAGTTGGGCCGGCGGACACTTTCATGGTGGTTCCAACCCCTGCAGCATGACAAGGCCAACACATCAGTTATTTGAAGAAACGTGAATGCAGAAGGTACAAAAAGATTAAATGCACTTACCTCTCCCCATCAGGGAAAATCAACCACCTCTGCTCGCGGGTCGCCGGCACAGATGGGAGCCGTGTAGCACCACGCTGGTAGACATTGCCCCCTCCTCCCCTCCTCATCAGTCGGCTCCCCGCCATCATCAGCATGGCCACTCGGCTCCCCGCCATCATCAGCATGGCCACTCGGCTCCTCAGGCTGACCCGACCAGTTACCCCATCCAGACGTGTGCTCCTCCGGGGCCTCGTGGGCCCAAGTCTCGTGGGCCGAAGGCCCGTCGACCCGAGGCTCGTGGGCCGAAGACCCGTGGATCGGAGGCTCGTGGACCGGAGTCCGTGTAGCCTCCTCCTCAGACGAGTCCACCCTAGCAGTCACGTGCTCGGGTTAAACAACTGGGGGCGGCGGCGAGGAAGGTGCCGTAAGAGTCACCCTACCTCCTCTCCCGCGACCATGTGCTCCACCTCCTCTCTTCTTCTTACCTCGTCCCCTGCTGGTCGGATGAAGAAGGGCCCGGCGGTGTCGCCATACTGTCCAGCAACGCTCGGCGGAGAGGTGCGTGTGGAATGGAAGACCTCGCACCACGCGCTGATGAAGAAGGGGCCTCGGCGCGCTCCCGACCAGCGCCCACCATCTTTCAACACCTGCCATGACAAAGAATAAACGAAATTAGTACAACACAAAAAAAGTACCGGCATGAATAATAATATTTATATCACTTAAGTGTATCATCATCAAGTACAACATAAAAAAATTGAATACCTGACACTACTAATAATCTCGATCAGTATCATCAATAAATGCATAATCATCATCATCACTATAATCAATGATGGGCTCATAGGGTTCATTGGCATTAACATGTGCAAGGCCACCTTGACGTAATCGGTCAAGCATTGACAGGTCATCCGCAGCAGTAACCTCTTCTTGTTCCGGCTCTTCTTGTTCCTCCTCCGGGGTGATGTCGGATTCATTGTCGCTGTCTACTTCAATGTTTTGGGGTGAAGTATAGCGGTTCTTGAAACGCTTTTTGGAAAGACGTGTCTCTTGGAAGAATTCTCCTTCATATGTGTCTGGGTTAATGTGAGGTTCATAATCCTCTTCCTTTGAGGGAGAAAGTCTAGCACGTGGCGGCACTTCATAAACGACATCCCAACCTTTCAGATTTGGATTAGTTTGGCAGGCCCACGGTAGATAGAATACTTGGGTCGCCTGTTGAGCCGTAATATAGACATCAGGAACATCTAAATGGGTGCTTTGGTTGATTTCAACTAGCCCTATATGTTCACGAGTCCTTCTAGTCTCCTTTGGCTGAAACCAATAACATTTGAAGACTACGACATTCGGTGGGTTTTCACCATAGAATAGAAGTTCATAAATTGCTTCAACTCTCCCATAATACTCGGTACCTCCTTCGCCGATAGCAGATACACAACAATTTGTAGACTTTCGGTCGGCCATAGATAGCTCTTTGCCATAGGTACAAAAGCGATACCCGTTGATGTCGTACTTGTCAAATTAACGGACCTTATAGTCAAAACCATTAGCGACTTGTCTCAATTCGGCGTCCATAGACTCTGAATTAGCTACAAGTTTAATATGAAAGGATTGTTGCATTACGCATAAATTAGCGAATGAAATGAAATTGTCTAATAGAAATTACCGTTTGTTTGAACCAAGAGATGAAACCGGGATAGCCGCCTCCTTGCTTTGCGAGAAGCTCATACTCTTCGACGGAATCCTTTTGGATCTCCGCTCCATACGAGAATATGGCGACGTATCGACTGTATGACATATCCAGGAATAAGAGCAGTTCAAAGGAAATAGAAGTTGCGAAACAATGTACCGAGAACTTACTCGATGTACGGCCGCACTTCTATCAGGTTGTTGAAGATATACAACGAAATGGTCCGCCATTCTTCGTTATCCAAAGATACTGGATGTGAAACACTAGCTGGTGCGAGATTTCCTTTGAATAGGCTGAGGTTGGATCCACCCTTTTTAGGGTCGTCAGCATTGTACCGAGGCTACGGATTATGCAAATGACGATTTTTGGCTTCATAGTGCGTTGTTATGAAGTTTGCCGCCTCCTCTGTGATGAATGCCTCAGCCATCGATGCTTCAATTCTACGTTTATTTTTACATTTTTCTCGAAGCGTCTTCTGCATCCTCTCAGTTGGGTAGCACCAATGATTTTGCACGCCCCCCCAATCTTGCCTCGATCGGGAGATGCAAAATCAAATGCTGCATTGGATTAAAGAAGCCCGGTGGAAAGATCTTCTCTAACTTGCAGATCAACTCCGGCGCCAACTCTTCCATTTCTTCTAGCACGCCAGGCGATAGTTCTTTCGCACAAAGAACACGGAAGAAATAGCTGAGTTCTGCCAGTACTAGCCATTCATCCTCAGGGATGAAGCCACGCAACATCACCGGCATTACCCGCTCAATCCATATGTGCCAATCATGACTCTTGAGACCAAATATCTTCAGTTTATCAAGATTCGCTCCCCTCTGTAGATTCGCTGCATACCCATCGGGGAACATCAACTGCTGTTGCACCCACAAGATAATTTCCCTCATAGCTGGCCTTCCAAGATTGAACCATGCCTTTGGCTTCGTCCAGTTCTGCTTTCCTTTCGGTTCTTTCATGTTTTGTAATGGCCTATCACATAGCGCCTCCAGATCGACTCTAGCCTTAGTATTATCCTTTGACTTCCCATCTATGCCGAACAATGTACCAAAAAGTGCCTCGGCGATATTCTTCTCAGTGTGCATCACGTCGATGTTGTGTGGGCAAAGGAGGTCTTTGAAGTAAGGCAGATCCCATAAGCATGTTTTGTGAGTCCATGCGTGCTTAGTATTATACCCCTTGAAGTACCCTGGACGTTGTGGATCTGGCTCGAGAGCGTTTAACTGATCCAGGGTCTGTTGGCCTGTCAATGCAGGTGGTGCAGAGTTTTTGACAACTCTACCCCTGATGAAGTTCTTCTTGTCTTTCCTGAACTTATGGCGAGGATCCAGGAACTGTCTATGCATGTCGAAGCAAGAAAACTTGCGACCGGCCTGAAGCCAACGAAACTCAAGAGCTCCCTTGCATGTGGGGCACGGGAACCTTCCATGCACACACCAGCCAATGAATAGCGCATACGCCGGCAAGTCATGCGTAGAGTACATGTACGAGACACGCATTATGAAGTTCCGTTTGCTAAAGGCGTCGTATGTCTTGAACCCATTATCCTAGGCTTCTTGCAATTCGTCCTTAAGCGGCTGCATGTACACATTCATATTCCCCCCCGGATAGTTGGGCCCTGGAATTATCAACGTCAGGAAAATGTTCTTTCTTTGCATAATCTGTCCGGGGGGGGGGGGGGGAGATTGAGTGGAAAGACAAATACGGGCCAACAACTGTATTGGGCTGCCGTCATACCAAACACACTGAACCCATCCGTGCTGATGCCGACTCGAGGATGCCTCGGATTTGCCGCTTTGTCAGCATGTAATTCATCAAACTTTTTCCATGCAACACCATCCGATGTGTGTACCATCATCAGATTCCCATCTGCATCTAGTTCGGTTCTTTTGCCTGTTTTGTGCCATGTCATCTGTCTGGCCGTCTCTTCGACCATGAAAAGACGTTGAAGTCTTGGTACGATTAGCATATACCGAAGAACACTAACGGGGATTTTGGTCTGTGTCTTCTCACCCATACCGTTGTCTACCACAATATACCTGGAAGACTTGCAAATGGGACAATAGTTCAAGTCCGCATAGTCAAGCCTAAATAAGGCACATCCTTTCTCACAGGCATGTATCTTCTCATAGGGCATCTTCAGTGCACGGAGGATTTTGTTCGACTGGTACAGGTTTGCAGGCATTACATGGCCTTTGGGTAGAAAGCGTCCAAATACTGTCATAATTGCGTCATAGCATTCTCAGAGCCATTACTTGTGAGATGGCATCCAACTGACAAAGCTCAGTGTGCTCGTGGAGTGGACGTTTTGAAGACTCCAACATTTCATTGAAGGCCTTTGCAGATTCCTCCATCTCCTCGTCCGGATCCCGAGCATCATCATAGTCTTGCACCATGTTTTCCATCCTGGTACCATGCTCGTCGGTGCGACGACGATCCACCTCAGCTCGGTCACGTTGGACAGACTCACCATGAAATGTCCACACCGTATAATCAGGCGTAAAACCACTCTTCTGCAGGTGTTTGCCCATTTTAGCCTCTATCTTCTTTTCCCAATTTCCACACCGGAAATAGGGGCACCAGGTTTTCTTCTGGCCATTTGCAAATGCGGCTTGCACAAACCCCTTGGTTTTTATGAACCATTCAACGCTCCATTTGTTCTGACCAGTGTGACCGGTATACATCCACGCACGGTCACTCATCTTGACTTTCAGAGCTACTGGACACACAACAATTATATATGTAATTCACCATGTATATATTCATCGGTTGATCTACTTTGTCAATTTTATTACGTCCATGCAACCTACACTCTAATAGGTAATGATAGGTCCTAATCCCACCCGTGTATGTGTAGATTGGGTTCATTTTCCCATGCTATGCTCCGGATCCGACGCAAAATTTCGGCAGCACCTCCCCGCTGTTCTCCTGATACACATCTCTGCAATAAACAGAGAGGATGTGTACCCGGAGAACAACAGGGGAGGCACTGACGAAATTTATGCGTCGGATCCGGAGCAAAGCATATGGGAAAACGAACCCAATCTACACATACTCGGGCTGTCCATGGATAGTGTTGGACAATTCGAAAGAATCAAGGTTATAAATATGCAAATGCATGCATATTTATAACTATGACGCTTTCGAACGGGAGACACATATTGGTTATGCATACTGATGATTCAAGACACATATATAGCTAGCTATCAAGTTTCATCGGAATAGATCAAATAATTAATGGGGGAGGAGGACATGTCATTTGTGCTCACCCACGAATGAAGGGGCAGAGCTCGTCAAACGCACGGCGAGGTCGTCGAACACCAAACCTCATAGCGATGAAACAACTGCACATTTAAAACTACCCGATCAACACAATTAGATATGATGTTTTTCATAAGAAAATCGAAAAATATATGACCTAACTAATAATTCACAAATATATGACCCCGTCGGCCTCTGCAAGGCCAAAGAACACCTTTTTGGGAGGTGTCGGGGGTCGGGGTGTCGTGTCGGTGTCGGGGTGCCGTGTTGGGGTCGGGTGCTATTTCGGGGTCGGGGTGTCGTGTCGGTGTCGGGGTAGTGCCGTGTCGGGGTCGGGGTGCTGTTTCGGGGTCGGGGTGTGGTGTCGGGGTCGGGGTGTCAGGTCAGGCTCGGGGTCGGGGTGTCGGGTCAGGCTCGGGGTCGATCGGGGTGTCAGGGTCGGGGTCGGGGTCTCGGGGTCGGGGTGTCGGGTCGGGGTGCCGGGTCGGGGTCGGGATGCCGTGTCGGTGTTGGGGTCGGGGTGTCGGGTCAGGCTCGGGGTCGGGGTGTCGGGGTCGGGGTCGGGGTCGGGTTATCGGGGTCGGGGTGTCGGGTCTCGGGGTGCCGGGTCGGGGTCGGGGTGCCGTGTCGGTGGCCGAGTTGGGGTGTCGGGTCAGGCTCGGGGTGTCGGGGTCGGGGTCGGGGTCGGGGTGTCGGGGTCGGGGTCTCGGGGTCGGGGTGTCGTGTCGGGGTGCCGGGTCAGGGTCGGGGTACCGTGTCGGGTCGGGTTGAAAGTGCGTTATATCGACTAGAGGGGGGGGTGAATAGGCGATTTTTATGAAAGTCTTCAAAACGTGGAAGTTTCGAAGACAAACGATAGAAATAGACCTATTACCATGCAGCGGAAGGTAAACTACACTAGGCAAACCATAGTCAAGTATTCAATGAAGTGAAAGCACAATGACCTATAGCAGCTAGGTAGTTAGGATCAGGTAGGAAGATATTATGAAGCCAAACAGAACACACAGTCACTCAGTGAAGACAAAACATAGTGCAATCATACAATGACTTCACAAGGACCAACAGTAAGTAAAGGGAAGGGAAGGATGAAACCAGTGACTCGTTGAAGACAATGATTTGTTAGACCAGTTCCAGTTGCTGTGACAACTGTACGTCTGGTTAGGGCGGCTAGGTATTTAAACCTGAGGACACACAGTCCCGGACACCCAGTCCTGAACACGCAGCTCAGGACACCCAATCCTCACCGTATTCCCCTTGAGCTAAGGTCACACAGACCTCGCCCAATCACTCTGGTAAGTCTTCAAGGTAGACTCCCAAACCTTCACAGACTTCGTTCACCGGCGATCCACAATGACTCTTGAATGCTCAGAACGCGATGCCTAACCGGCTGGAGGATTCACAGTCCTCAAGTGTAATAAGTCTTCAGATCACACAGACAGGAAGACTTAAGTGATGCCTAACACTCTTTGGCTCTGGGTGGTTAGGGCTTTATCCTTGCAAGGAATTCTCTCTCAAAGGCTTTGAGGTGGGTTGCTCTCAAACGACAAAAGCCATACTCTAACTCTGAGCAGCCAACCGTTTATGGTTGTAGGGGGTGGGCTATTTATAGCCACTAGGCAACCCGACCTGATTTGTCCGAAATGACCCTGGGTCACTAAGGAACTGACACGTGTTCCAATGGTCAGATTTCAAACTCACACGGCAACTTTACTTGGGCTGCAAGCAAAGCTGACTTGCCTGACTCTGGACAAGATTCGCTCTCAAAGTCTTCACTCGAAGACGGTTTTGGTTAAGCATCACTTCAGTCATTCTGACTGGTTCTCTTGGACCCCACTTAACAGTACGGTGGTTCCTATGACTCACACAGAAGAAAGAGAACTACGAAAGATCTAAGTCTTCGAGCTCCATAGGCTTCATGCGATGTCTTCTCTTGTCATAGTCTTCAATGTGAATATCTTCACATACCACCTTTGACATCAATGTCTTCATACATTTTTAGGGGTCATCTCTGGTAGGAAAACCGAATCAATGAGGGACTTCTACCTGTGTTATCCTGCAATTCTCACAAACACATTAGTCCCTCAACTAGGTTTGTCATCAATACTCCAAAACCAACTAGGGGTGGGACTAGATGCACTTACAATCTCCCCCTTTTTGGTGATTGATGACAAACTAGTTGAAGTTTTCAACGGGGAATATAATGTGAAATTGTAAAGGATAAGGAATTGTCTTCATAAGTTGCAAGGGCTCCCCTTGAAGATGTGCATATGAGTAATTTGCTTTTGGAATGCAAATGCACATGGCAGGTTGTACTTGTGGAGATCCTCTTCAACTTATGATGACAATTCATTATGCATGTGAAGGTATGTGAAGATAATGACATGCATAAAGGAAAATGGACGTATGCAAAATGATCTAAGTGCAGAATTTATCGTCGCACATGCGGAATTTATCATCGCATCACAAGGTAGCAAATGAGTAGCAGACGACCATCGAGTTTAAGTGTTACAACTCAAGGAACCAAATGTATCAAAACGAGAGTTGTAAACACTAGGCAAAATATAAAGCAACCGCCCATATGGACCCGCTTGAAGACTATCAAACCCATATGCTTCTCCCCCTTTTGTTAGTAAGGACCAAAACGGTTTGAAGACATAGAGCATCTACTCATTCCCATGAAGAGTAGGTGAAGCAGCAGGGTCATCTGTGGTGATCGGCGGTGCAGAAGAACTTGGAGCAGTGTCGAAGCGTGCTGAAGGAGGGGGTGGTGAAGTAGCATCGTCTTCGTCCTCGATCACTCGGGCATTCACAGTTGCTGCAGAGGAAGAGAACTCAGAGTCTTCAAGAGATGGAGTTCGTCACAGCACTGCCCTTCGGGGAGGTGTGGAGTCAAACTTGAAGCGTTCAGAGAAGCCATCCTCTTGAAGATCATCTTCAGAGCTGTAAGTGCATCTAGTGCCACCCCTAGTTGGTTTTGGAGTATTGACGACAAACCTAGTTGAGGGACTAATGTGTTTGTGAGAATTGCAGGATAACACAGGTAGAAGTCCCTCATTGATTCGGTTTTCCTACCAGAGATGACCCCTAAAAATGTATGAAGACATTGAAGTCAAAGGTGGTATATGAAGATATTCACATTGAAGACTATGACAAGAGAAGACACCACATGAAGCCTATCAAGCTCGAAGACTTAGATCTTTCGTAGTTCTCTTTCTTCTGTGTTGAGTCATAGGAACCACCGTACTGTTAAGTGGGGTCCAAGAGAACCAGTCAGAATGACTGAAGTGATGCTTAAACAAAACCTATGTCTTCGAGTGAAGACTATGAGAGCGAATCTTGTCCAGAGTCGGACAAGTCAGCTTTGCTTGCAGCCCAAGTAAAGTTGCCGTGTGAGTTTGAAATCTGACCGTTGGAACACGTGTCAGTTCCTTAGTGACCCAGGGTCATTTCGGACAAATCAGGTCGGGTTGCCAAGTGGCTATAAATAGCCCACCCCCTACAACCATAAATGGTTGGCTGCTCAGATTCAGAGTACGGCTTTTGTTGTTTGAGAGCAACCCACCTCGAAGCCTTTGAGAGAGAATTCCTTGCGAGGATAAAGCCCTAACCACCCAGAGCCAAAGAGAATTAGGCATCACTTAAGTCTTCTTGTCTGTGTGATCTGAAGACTTATTACACTTGAGGACTGTGCATCCTCCAGCCGGTTAGGCGTCGCGTTCTGAGCATCCAAGAGACATTGTGGATTGCCGGTGAACGAAGTCTGTGAAGGTTTGGGAGTCTACCTTGAAGACTTACCGGAGTGATTGGACGAGGTCTGTGTGACCTTAGCTCAAGGGGAATACGATGAGGACTGGGTGTCCGGGACTGTGTGTCCTAAGGTTTAAATACCTAGCTGCCCTAACTAGATGTACAGTTGTCACAACAACTGGAACTGGTCCAACAAATCATTGTCTTCAGCGAGTCACTGGTTTCATCTTCCCTTCCCTTTACTTACTGTTACTCCTTGTGAAGTCATTGTATGTTCGCACTATCTTTTGTCTTCACTGAGTGACTGCGTGTTCTGTGTGGCTTCACAATATCTTCCTACCTGATCCTTACTACATTGCTGCTATTAGTCATTGTGCTTTCACTCTATTGAATACTTGACTATGTTGGGGAACGTAGCAGAAATTCAAAATTTTCTATGCATCACCAAGATCAATCTATGGAGTAATCTAGCAACGAGGGGAAGGAGAGTGCATCTACATACCCTTGTATATCGCTATGCGGAAGCGTTCAAGAGAACGGGGTTGATGGAGTCGTACTCATCGTGATCCAAATCACCGGAGATCCTAGTGCCGAACGGACGGCACCTCCGTGTTCAACACACGTACAGCCCGACGATGTATCCCACGCCTTGATCCAGCAAGGAGAGAGGGAGAGGTTGAGGAAGACTCCATCCAGCAGCAGCACAACGGCGTGGTGGTGGTGGAGGAGCGTGGCAATCCTGCAGGGCTTCGCCAAGCACCACGGGAGAGGAGAAGGACTTGGGAGAGGGGAAGGGCTGCACCAAAGGCAAAAGGTGTGTTTTGAGATGCCCTCCTTCCCCACTATATATAGGGAGCCCAAGGGGGGGGGGCGCCGGCCCTAGGAGATCCAATCTCCTAGGGGGGCGGCGGCCAAGGGAGGTTTCCCTCCCCCCCCCAAGGCACCTAGGGGTGCCTTCCCCTTGTGGGACTCTTCCTTTTCTTGAAACCCTAGGCGCATGGGCCTCTTGGGGCTGGTGCCCTTGGCCCATGTAGGCCAAGGCGCACCCCCTACAGCCCATGTGGCCCCCGGGGCAGGTGGCCCCACCCGGTGGACCCCCGGGACCCTTCCGGTGGTCCCGGTACAATACCGATGACCCCGAAACTTGTCCCGATGGCCGAAACAGGATTTCCTATATATAAATCTTTACCTCCAGACCATTCCGGAACTCCTCGTGATGTCCGGGATCTCATCCGGGACTCCGAACAACATTCGGTAACCACATACAAACTTCCTTTATAACCCTAGCGTCATCGAACCTTAAGTGTGTAGACCCTACGGGTTCGGGAGACATGCAGACATGACCGAGACGTTCTCCGGTCAATAACCAACAGCGGGATCTGGATACCCATGTTGGCTCCCACATGTTCCACGATGATCTCATCGGATGAACCACGATGTCAAGGACTTAATCAATCCCGTATACAATTCCCTTTGTCTAGCGGTACGATACTTGCCCGAGATTCGATCGTCGGTATCCCGATACCTTGTTCAATCTCGTTACCAGCAAGTCTCTTTACTCGTTCCATAACACATCATCCCGTGATCAACTCCTTGATCACATTGTGCACATTATGATGATGTCCTACCGAGTGGGCCCAGAGATACCTCTCCGTCACACGGAGTGACAAATCCCAGTCTCGATTCGTGCCAACCCAACAGACACTTTCGGAGATACCTGTAATGTACCTTTATGGCCACCCAGTTACGTTGTGACGTTTGGCACACCCAAAGCAGTCCTACGATATCCGGGAGTTGCACAATCTCATGGTCTAAGGAAATGATACTTGACATTAGAAAAGCTTTAGCATACGAACTACACGATCTTGTGCTATGCTTAGGATTGGGTCTTGTCCATCACATCATTCTCCTAATGATGTGATCCCGTTATCAACGACATCCAATGTCCATGGTCAGGAAACCGTAACCATCTATTGATCAACGAGCTAGTCAACTAGAGGCTTACTAGGGACATGGTGTTGTCTATGTATCCACACATGTATCTGAGTTTCCTATCAATACAATTCTAGCATGGATAATAAATGATTATCATGAACAAGGAAATATAATAATAACCAATTTATTATTGCCTCTAGGGCATATTTCCAATAGACTATGGCTTGCCTAGTGTAGTCTACCTTCCGCTGCAGGGTAACAGGTTTATTTCTATCGTTTGTCTTCATAACTTCCACGTTTTGAAGACTTTCATAAAAATCGCCTATTCACCCCCCCTCTAGTCGATATAACGCACTTTCAATTGGTATCAGAGCAAGGTGCTCCCTTGTTCTGTGTGATTCGGTTTAACCACCTAGAGTTTTAGCTATGTCAACTGCAGGGATAATTAAAGTCTCCGCTGCGTGCCCCGTCTTCGATGGAACTGAATATCCCTACTGGAAGAATAAGATGCGCATGCATCTTGAAGCCATTGACGTCGACCTATGGTATGTCGTCAAGAACGGCGTTCCCAAGGCTGGAGAAGGTGTCACTACTGCTGATGTCAAGAAGTTCGTTCAACTGGACTCTATTGCCAATAATATCATCTGTGGTCATCTGACCAAAGGACAATATGGCCGTGTGAGTGCTTTGGAAACATCTAAGCTGGTCTGGGACTGGCTCTCCAAGGTCAATGAAGGCGTCTCAACCCAGAGAGATCAGAGAATCAGTGTCTTTCGCAACCTCTTCAACCGCTTCAAGCGAAATGACAATGAGAATGTCCAGCTCACATTTGACCGACTCACTGACATCACAAATGAGCTTCAAGCCCTCGGCGCTACTGAGATCACCAAGCATGAAGTCGTCAAGACACTACTGAGATCACTTGACAGTTCGTTTGACACCCTAGCCCTGATGATTCAAGAATGTCCTAATTTCAAGACACTCGAGCCGTCTGACATACTTGAGAGTCTCAACACACATGAGTTTCAGCTTTCTGAGAAAAGAGATATCTACAGTCCAAATTATGGGTGAACTCATGCCTTGAAGGCAAAAGCTGTGTCCTCATCTGAAGATGAATCTGACAGCAGTTCTGATGATCCTGAAGACATTGGAAGGGAACTTGCTATGCTTGTCAAGAAGTTCCAAAAATTCACCAAGAAGAAAGGCTTCGGAAAGTCTTCCCGATCAAGCTCAAGGAATGATGAAGCTTCTGCTCATGACTACAAGAAGAAAACATGTCACAAGTGCAAGAAACCTGGCCACTTCATCTCTGAGTGTCCACAGTGGGACAATGAGAACAAAAAGAAGAAGAAGAGCAAGGAATATGACTCTGACGACAAGAAGAAGAAGAAATACTCAAAGTCTTCTTCCAAGTCTTCCTCAAAGTCTTCATCACACAAGAAGAGCTCATCTGGCAAGGCACGTGCGTTTGTTGGCAAGGAAATGGATTCGGAGGAGGAGTCCGCTTCTGAGGAGGCAGAGGTGGAGTCTGAGGAGGAGTCCGATTCAGGCGTCGCAAGTCTGGCTACAGCATACGTTGCCAAGTCCATCTTCAACACTGAAGACAATGACTTCATCACCGACACCGATGCAAATGACAAGGACTACTCCGCTTCTACCTACTGCTTTATGGCACGCGGTGCCAAGGTAAACACACGCACTACTCACTATCAAACATCTAGTGACGATGACTCTGATTGTGGTTCAAAACCCAGCTACAAAACACTTGCTAAAATTGCAACTGAACAACAGAAAGCTATGGAACATATTCAAAAACTGTTAGACAGAAGAGATGATCTGTTAGGTGCTGAAATGACTCGATCTGAATCCTCAATTGAAGACATAAAAAATCTTCACGTTAAGTATCAGGAACTTGAAAGTCGTCATGAAACTCTCTCAACAACTCATGAAAAGCTTTCCTATGATTATATTCAAAGGAAGCAAGATCTTGAGAAATTGAGAGCAGCTCATGAAGATCTTCAAAAGGAAAACGAGTCACTTCGCGTCAAACAGATCAGTTCCGCTCAGGAAGGATTTGAACCACCATGTCTTAAATGCATTGAGCGTGATAATGCTACTTCTGTTGTGGAATGTTCTACTGCTACTAGTGTTGCAATATCTTCAATTGTTGATGTGGTAACTAACCCCTCTGCTGAGGATACCACTGCTATTGCTGATGAGAATGCTAGGTTGAAGACATTGCTTGAAACAGGGATGTACAAAAGTCTTAAAGGGCATCAGACACTATGTGATGTCCTCAAAAAGCAGATTCTGAACTGAAACCCGAGGAAAGAGGGTGTTGGGTTCGTAAGGAAAATGAATGCTGATGACTCTTACTGGAAACCTGAGCAGTACCCCAAAACCACGTGGGTTTCTGCAAAGGAACCTTCAGCAGATCCATCCAATCTATCTGGCTTCACTTGTGCTAACCCCATTATCATTGATGAATCCCTTGATGCAAACTATAAACTGTTTAAGAATCAGAATGGTGAAGTGTTTGCCAGGTACATTGGTACTAACTGTAGGAATGGACCGCCTATGAAGAAGATCTGGGTTCCGAAAAGGTGTCTGGAGAATCTTCCTGTGAATGTCATCATGACACCTCACGTGAAGAAGACAAACCTCAGACCAAAGGCTTCATACGGTCCAAAGGCTTCATACAGACAGAGGACTCACCTGAGTTGCACTAACGCAAATGTTTTGCAGGGAAACCATACTCAGGCATATGAATATGAGAGCGGTTCATCAAACCGCCATGTTCATAAGACCAAGAACTATTCTGCTTATTCTTATGAGTACTATTGTCCGCCTGCAAGACTGTTTGCTAGGGCTCCAAAGCCAAAGTTCTCAGATGCTGCACTTAGACTTATTGCTTCTAAGCCACCCTTGAAGATGTGGGTGGCTAAGAAAGCTTAACTCTCTTTTGCAGGGAAAGGTCTCCAGCAAAAAACCAAAATCGTCTGACGCTATTGCTGGGGACCTTAAACATCTTGTAGGGCGCAAGATCAAATGCCCGAATGGTCTTACTATGTACTTCGTTCCTGAATCGCTTGCTACTCTCCCTATTAGTCCTAATCTGGATCTAAGCTTTCATAACCCACTGGTTCGTCAAATGTTTTTGCTTCACAATGCTCTTCGTGAAGCCTATCCCCCTAACTGCACTGTAGGGTACGACACCAGCGTCTTCAGAATGGATTATTGACAGTGGGTGTACAAATCACATGACTGGCAAAAGAAGCCTTCTTATGGACTCAACCTTACATCCATCCGACAAGAGCCACATCACATTGTTGACACTGGTAAAAGTAAGGTATTGGGTCTAGGTAGAGTTGCAATCTCAAGGGGTCAACACATGGATAAAGTCATGCTTGTTGAATCCCTTGGCTTCAACTTAATGTCTGTCTCAATGCTTTGCGATTTAAACATGATCGTAATATTTGGAAAATATCGTTGCCTTGTTCTAATGGAATCTGACAAGTCTCTAGTATTTGAAGGGTATCGAAAAGATGATTTGTACGTGGTAGATTTCTCAGCAGGACCACAACTTGCCGTATGTCTTCTAGCAAAAGCTTCAGAATGCTGGCTCTGGCATCGGAGGCTTGGGCATGCTGGCATGAGGAACCTCCACACCTTGGCAAAGAAGAAGCATGTCATAGGCATCGAGGGCGTCAAGTTCAATAAAGATCACTTATGCGGTGCCTGTGAGGCAGGAAAGATGACGAGGGCCAAACATCCCTCGAAGACAATCATGACCACTACTCGACCCTTCGAACTGCTTCACATGGATCTTTTCGGTCCCACTCATTACTCAACTCTTACTACTACTGCTTGTCTCTATGGCTTTGTCATTTTTGATGATTATTCTAGATATACTTGGGTGCACATAATCCTTTACAAGACCGAAGTGCACGATGTCTTCAGACGCTTCACCAATCGAGCAATGAACAACTATGTGTTGGGGAACGTTGCAGAAAACAAAAATTTTCCTACGGTTTCACCAAGATCCATCTAGGAGTTCATCTAGCAACGAGTGATCGGATGCATCTACGTACCTTGTAGATCGCGAGCGGAAGCGTTCAAAGAACGGGGATGATGTAGTCGAACACGACGTGATTCAAATCACCGATGATCAAGCACCGAACGGACGGTGCCTCCGCGTTCAACACACGTACGGAACGGATGACGTCTCCTCCTTTCTTGATCCAGCAAGGGGGAAGGAGAGGTTGATGAACATCCAGCAGCACGACGGTGTGGTGGTGGATGCAGGGCGTCACAGTAGCAGGGCTTCGCCTATACTACGAGAGAGAGACGTAACGGGGAGAGAGGGAAGCACCAAAGGCTGAGGTATGAAGTCCTCCCTCTCCTCAACTATATATAGGAGGGCCAAGGGGGGGTGGTGCGCAGCCTAGGAGATCCAATCTCCTAGGTGCGGCTGCCAAGGGGAGGTTTCCCTCCCCCCCAAGGCACCTAGGGGTGCCTTCCACCACTTGGACTCTTCCTTGGTGGAAACCCTAGGCGCATGGGCCTATAGGGGGTGGCTCCCCAGCCCACTATGGGCTGGGTTCCCTCCTATTTCAGCCCATGGGGCCCTCCGGGATAGGTGGCCCCACCCGGTGGGCCCCCGGGACCCCTCCGGTGGTCCCGGTACAATACCGATAACCCCGAAACTTGTCCCGATGGCCGAAACAGCACTTCCTATATATAATTCTTTACCTCCGGACTATTCCGGAACTCCTCGTGACGTCCGGGATCTCATCCGGGACTCCGAACAACATTCGGGTTACTGCATACACATATCTTCATAACCCTAGCGTCACCGAACCTTAAGTGTGTAGACCCTACGGGTTCGGGAGACAAGCAGACATGACCGAGACGACTCTCCGGTCAATAACCAACAGCGGGATCTGGATACCCATGATGGCTCCCACATGCTCCACGATGATCTCATCGGATGAACCACGATGTCGAGGATTAATCAACCCCGTATACAATTCCCTTTGTCAATCGGTATGTTACTTGCCCGAGACTCGATCGTCGGTATCCCAATACCTTGTTCAATCTCGTTACCGGCAAGTCACTTTACTCGTACCATAATGCATGATCCCGTGATCAACCACTTGGTCACCTTGAGCTCATAATGATGATGCATTACCGAGTGGGCCCAGTGATACCTCTCCGTTATCCGGAGTGACAAATCCCAGTCTCGATCCGTGTCAACCCAACAGACACTTTCGGAGATACCCGTAGTGCACCTTTATAGTCACCCAGTTACGTTGTGACGTTTGATACACCCAAAGCACTCTTACGGTATCCGGGAGTTACACGATCTCATGGTCAAAGGAAAAGATACTTGACATTGTAAAAGCTCTAGCAAACGAACTACACGATCTTGTGCTATGCTTAGGATTAGGTCTTGTCCATCACATCATTCTCCTAATGATGTGATCCCGTTATCAATGACATCCAATGTCCATAGCCAGGAAACCATGACTATCTGTTGATCAACGAGCTAGTCAACTAGAGGCTTACTAGGGACATATTATGGTGTATGTATTCACACGTGTATTTACGATTTCCGGATAATACAGTTATAGCATGAATAAAGACAATTATCATGAACAAAGAAATATAATAATAATGCTTTTATTATTGCCTCTAGGGCATATTTCCAACAGTCTCCCACTTGCACTAGAGTCAATAATCTAGTTACATTGTGATGAATCGAACACCCATGGAATTCTGGTGTTGATCATGTTTTGCCCTAGGGAGAGGTTTAGTCAACGGATCTGCTATATTCAGGTCCGTATGTACTTTACAAATCTCTATGTCTCCATCTTGAACATTTTCACGAATGGAGTTGAACCGACGCTTGATGTGCCTTGTCTTCTTGTGAAACCTGGGCTCCTTGGCAAGTGCAATAGCTCCAGTGTTGTCACAAAAGAGTTTGATTGGCCCCGACGCATTGGGTATGACTCCTAGGTCGGTGATGAACTCCTTCACCCATATAGCTTCATGTGCTGCCTCCGAGGCTACCATGTACTCCACTTCACATGTAGATCCCGCCACGACGCTCTGTTTGCAGCTGCACCAGCTCACTGCTCCACCATTCAACATATACACGTATCCGGTTTGTGACTTAGAGTCATCCAGATCTGTGTCGAAGCTAGCGTCGACGTAACCCTTTACGACGAGCTCTTCGTCACCTCCATAAACGAGAAACATTTCCTTAGTCCTTTTCAGGTACTTCAGGATATTCTTGACCGCTGTCTAGTGTTCCTTGCCGGGATTACTTTGGTACCTTCCTACTTACGGCAAGGTTTACATCAGGTCTGGTACACAGCATGGCATACATAATAGAACCTATGGCTGAGGCATAGGGGATGACACTCATCTCTTCTATATCTTTTGCCGTGGTCGGACATTGAGCTGAGCTCAATTTCACACCTTGTAACACAGGTAAGAACCCCTTCTTAGAATGATCCATATTGAACTTCTTCAATATCTTATCAAGGTATGTGCTTTGTGAAAGACCTATGAGGCGTCTCGATCTATCTCTATAGATCTTGATGCCTAATATATAAGCAGCTTCTCCAAGGTCCTTCATTGAAAAACTCTTATTCAAGTAGGCCTTGATGCTGTCCAAGAGTTCTATATCATTTCCCATCAAAAGTATGTCATCTACATATAGTATGAGAAATGCTACAGAGCTCCCACTCACTTTCTTGTAAACGCAGGCTTCTCCATAAGTCTGCGTAAACCCAAACGCTTTGATCATCTCATCAAAGCGAATGTTCCAACTCCGAGATGCTTGCACCAGCCCATAAATCGAGCGTTGGAGCTTGCACACCTTGTTAGCATTCTTAGGATCGACAAAACCTTCCGGCTGCATCATATACAATTCTTCCTTAAGGAAACCATTAAGGAATGCCGTTTTGACGTCCATTTGCCATATTTCATAATCATAGAATGCGGCAATTGCTAACATGATTCGGACGGACTTTAGCTTCGCTACCGGTGAGAAAGTCTCATCGTAGTCAACCCCTTGAACTTGTCGATAACCCTTAGCGACAATCCGAGATTTATAGATGGTCACATTACCATCCGCGTCTGTCTTCTTCTTAAAGATCCATTTATTTTCTATGGCTCGCCGTTCAACGGGCAAGTCAGTCAAAGTCCATACTTCGTTTTCATACATGGATCCTATCTCGGATTTCATGGCTTCTAGCCATTTGTTGGAATCCGGTCCCGCCATCGCCTCTTCATAGTTCGAAGGTTCACCGTTGTCTAACAACATGATTTCCAAGACAGGGTTGCCGTACCACTCTGGTGCGAAACGTGTCCTTGTGGACCTTCGAATTTCAGTAAGAGCTTGATCAGAAGTATCTTGATCATCATGAATAACTTCGTCTCTAGTCAGTGCAGGCACCTCAGGAACATTTTCTTGAGTTGCGCCATTTACCGGTTCAAGAGGCAATACTTCATCAAGTTCTACTTTCCTCCCACTTACTTCTTTCGAGAGAAACTCTTTCTCTAGAAAGGATCCATTCCTGGCAACAAAGATCTTGCCTTCGGATCTGAGGTAGAAGGTATACCCATAAGTTTCTTTAGGGTATCCTATGAATACGCATTTTTCCGACTTGGGTTCGAGCTTTTCAGGTTGAAGTTTCTTGACATAAGCATCGCATCCCCAAACTTTTAGAAATGACAGCTTAGGTTTCTTCCCAAACCATAATTCATACGGTGTCGTCTCAACGGATTTCGACGGAGCCCTATTTAAAGTGAATGCGGCAGTCTCTAAAGCATACCCCCAAAAGGATAGCGGTAAATCGGCAAGAGACATCATAGATCGCACCATATCTAATAGAGTGCGATTACGACGTTCGGACACACCGTTACGCTGAGGTGTTCCACGCGGCGTGAGTTGTGAAACTATTCCACATTTTCTTAAGTGTGTGCCAAATTCGTGACTCAAGTATTCTCCTCCACGATCTGATCGTAGAAACTTGATTTTCCTGTCACGTTGATTCTCAACCTCACTCTGAAATTCCTTGAACTTTTCAAAGGTTTCAGACTTGTGTTTCATTAAGTAGACATACCCATATCTACTCAAGTCATCAGTGAGGGTGAGAACATAACGATAGCCACCGCGAGCCTCAACACTCATTGGACCGCACACATCAGTATGTATGATTTCCAATAAGTTGGTTGCTCGCTCCATTGTTCCTGAGAACGGAGTCTTGGTCATTTTTCCCATGAGGCATGGTTCGCACGTGTCAAATGATTCATAATCAAGAGACTCTAAAAGTCCATCTGCATGGAGCTTCTTCATGCGTTTGACACCTATGTGACCAAGGCGGCAGTGCCACAAGTATGTGGGACTATCATTATCAACCTTACATCTTTTGGTACTCACACTATGAACATGTGTAGTAATACGCTCGAGATTCATTAAGAATAAACCATTGACTATCGGAGCATGACCATAAAACATATCTCTCATATAAATAGAACAACCATTATTCTCGGATTTAAATGAGTAGCCATCTCGTATTAAACGAGATCCTGATACAATGTTCATGCTCAAACATGGTACTAAATAACAATTATTGAGGTTTATAACTAATCCCGTAGGTAAATGTAGAGGTAGCGTGCCGACGGCGATCACATCGACCTTGGAACCATTCCTGACGCGCATCGTCACCTCATCCTTCGCCAGTTTCCGTTTATTCCGCAGCTCCTGTGGTGAGTTACAAATATGAGCAACGGAACCGGTATCAAATACCCAGGAGTTACTACGAGTACTGGTAAGGTACACATCAATTACATGTATATCAAATATACCTTTGGTGTTGCCGGCCTTCTTGTCCGCTAAGTATTTGGGGCAGTTCCGCTTCCAGTGACCCTTCCCTTTGCAATAAAAGCACTTAGGCTTGGGTCCATTCTTTGACTTCTTCCCGACAGCTTGCTTGCCGGGCGCAGCAACTTCCTTGCCGTCCTTCTTGAAGTTCTTTTTACCCTTGCCCTTCTTGAACTTAGTGGTTTTATTCATCATCAACACTTGATGTTCCTTCTTGACTTCTACCTCTGCTGATTTCAGCATAGCAAATACTTCAGGAATGGTCTTTACCATCCCCTGCATATTGAAGTTCATCACAAAGCTCTTGTAGCTTGGTGGAAGCGACTGGAGGATTCTGTCAATGACCGCGTCATCCGGGAGATTAACTCCCAGCTGAGTCAAGCGGTTATGTAACCCAGACATAGTGAGTATGTGCTCACTGACAGAACTATTTTCCTCCATCTTACAGCTAAAGAACTTATCGGAGACTTCATATCTCTCGATCCGGGCATGAGCTTGAAAAAGCTCTTCGAACATCTCATATGCTCCATGTCTCTCAAAACGCTTTTGGAGCCCCGGCTCTAAGCTGTAAAGCATGCCGCACTGAACGAGGGAGTAGTCATCAGTACGTGTCTGCCAAGCGTTCATAGTGTCTTGGTTCTGTGGGACGGGTGGATCACCTAGCGGTGCTTGTAGGACATAATCTTTCTTGGCAGCTATGAGGATGATCCTCAGGTTCCGGACCCAGTCCGTATAGTTGCTGCCATCGTCTTTCAGCTTGGTTTTCTCTAGGAACGCGTTGAAATTGAATACAACGTTGGCCATTTGATCTACCGGACATATTGTAAAGATTTTTAGACTAAGTTCATGATAATTAAGTTCATCTAATCAAATTATTAATGAACTCCCACTCAGATTAGACATCCCTCTAGCCATCTAAGTGTTACACGATCCGAGTCGACTAGGCCATGTCCGATTAACACGTGAGACGGACTAGTCATCGCCGGTGAACATCTTCATGTTGATCGTATCTTCCATACGACTCGTGTTCGACCTTTCGGTCTCTGTGTTCCGAGGCCATGTCTTCACATGCTAGGCTCGTCAAGTTAACCCTAAGTGTTTTTGCATGTGTAAAACTTCTTACACCCGTTGTATGTGAACGTAAGGATCTATCACACCCGATTAACACGTGATGCTTCGAAACGACGAACTGTAGCAACGGTGCACAGTTAGGGGAGAACACTTCTTGAAATTGTTGTAAGGGATCATCTTATTTACTACCGTCGTACTAAGTAAACAAGATGCAAAACATGATAAACATCACATGCAATCAAATAATGATAGTGACATGATATGGCCAATATCACATAGCTCCTTTGATCTCCATCTTGAGGCTACATGATCATCCTTGTAGATCGTCATACTCATCGACATGTAAGTCGTGATTCCTATTACAAGAACATGATCAATCTCATACATCACATATATCATTCATCACATCCTTTTGGCCATATCACATCACATAGCATACCCTGCAAAAACAAGTTAGACGTCCTCTAATTGTTGTTTGCATGTTTTACGTGGCTGCTATGGGTTTCTAGCAAGAACGTTTCTTACCTACGCAAAGACCACAACGTGATATGCCAATTGCTATTTACCCTTCATAAGGACCCTTTTCATCGAATCCGATCCGACTAAAGTAGGAGAGACAGACACCCGCTAGCCACCTTATGCAACTAGTGCATGTCAGTCGGTGGAACCTGTCTCACGTAAGAGTACGTGTAAGGTCGGTCCGGGCCGCTTCATCCCACGATGCCGCCGAATCAAGATAAGACTAGTAACGGCAAGCATATTGAACAAAATCAACGCCCACAACTAGTTTGTGTTCTACTCGTGCAAGAGAACTACGCATAGACCTAGCTCATGATGCCACTGTTGGGGAACGTTGCAGAAAACAAAAATTTTCCTACGGTTTCACCAAGATCCATCTAGGAGTTCATCTAGCAACGAGTGATCGGATGCATCTACGTACCTTGTAGATCGCGAGCGGAAGCGTTCAAAGAACAGGGATGATGTAGTCGAACACGACGTGATTCAAATCACCGATGATCAAGCACCGAACGGACGGTGCCTCCGCGTTCAACACACGTACGGAACGGATGACGTCTCCTCCTTTCTTGATCCAGCAAGGGGGAAGGAGAGGTTGATGAAGATCCAGCAGCACGACGGTGTGGTGGTGGATGCAGGGCGTCACAGTAGCAGGGCTTCGCCTATACTACGAGAGAGAGACGTAACGGGGAGAGAGGGAAGCACCAAAGGCTGAGGTATGAAGTCCTCCCTCTCCTCAACTATATATAGGAGGGACAAGGGGGGGTGGTGCGCAGCCTAGGAGATCCAATCTCCTAGGTGCGGCTGCCAAGGGGAGGTTTCCCTCCCCCCCAAGGCACCTAGGGGTGCCTTCCACCACTTGGACTCTTCCTTGGTGGAAACCCTAGGCGCATGGGCCTATAGGGGGTGGCGCCCCAGCCCACTATGGGCTGGGTTCCCTCCTATTTCAGCCCATGGGGCCCTCCGGGATAGGTGGCCCCACCCGGTGGGCCCCCGGGACCCCTCCGGTGGTCCCGGTACAATACCGATAACCCCGAAACTTGTCCCGATGGCCGAAACAGCACTTCCTATATATAATTCTTTACCACCGGACTATTCCGGAACTCCTCGTGACATCCGGGATCTCATCCGGGACTCCGAACAACATTCGGGTTACTGCATACACATATCTTCATAACCCTAGCGTCACCGAACCTTAAGTGTGTAGACCCTACGGGTTCGGGAGACAAGCAGACATGACCGAGACAACTCTCCGGTCAATAACCAACAACGGGATCTGGATACCCATGATGGCTCCCACATGCTCCATGATGATCTCATCGGATGAACCATGATGTCGAGGATTAATCAACCCCGTATACAATTCCCTTTGTCAATCGGTATGTTACTTGCCCGAGACTCGATCGTCGGTATCCCAATACCTTGTTCAATCTCGTTACCGGCAAGTCACTTTACTCGTACCGTAACGCATGATCCCGTGACCAACCACTTGGTCACCTTGAGCTCATAATGATGATGCATTACCGAGTGGGCCCAGTGATACCTCTCCGTTATATGGAGTGACAAATCCCAGTCTCAATCCGTGTCAACCCAACAGACACTTTCGGAGATACCTGTAATGCACCTTTATAGTCACCCAGTTACGTTGTGACGTTTGATACACCCAAAGCACTCCTACGGTATCCGGGAGTTACACGATCTCATGGTCAAAGGAAAAGATACTTGACATTGGAAAAGCTCTAGCAAACGAACTACACGATCTTTGTGCTATGCTTAGGATTGGGTCTTGTCCATCACATCATTCTCCTAATGATGTGATCCCGTTATCAATGACATCCAATGTCCATAGCCAGGAAACCATGACTATCTGTTGATCTTCGAGCTAGTCAACTAGAGGCTTACTAGGGACATATTATGGTCTATGTATTCACACGTGTATTACGATTTCCGGATAATACAGTTATAGCATGAATAAAGACAATTATCATGAACAAAGAAATATAATAATAATGCTTTTATTATTGCCTCTAGGGCATATTTCCAACAGGAACTTCATCTAGCACATTTGGCAGGTGCTCTCTTTGTGAACCGTTAGTCTCATCGAACCGCACATCCACTGTTTCAACCACTTTATAATGAAAGAGATTGAAGACTTTGTAGGAGTGCGAATCCTTTCCATATCCAAGCATAAAACCCTCATGTGCTTTTGGTGCAAATTTTGAAGTGTGATGTGGATCCTAGGGACATATTATGGTCTATGTATTCACACGTGTATTACGATTTCCGGATAATACAGTTATAGCATGAATAAAGACAATTATCATGAACAAAGAAATATAATAATAATGCTTTTATTATTGCCTCTAGGGCATATTTCCAACAGTCTCCCACTTGCACTAGAGTCAATAATCTAGTTACATTGTGATGAATCGAACACCCATGGAATTCTGGTGTTGATCATGTTTTGCCCTAGGGAGAGGTTTAGTCAACGGATCTGCTACATTCAGGTCCGTATGTACTTTACAAATCTCTATGTCTCCATCTTGAACATTTTCACGAATGGAGTTGAAGCGACGCTTGATGTGCCTTGTCTTCTTGTGAAACCTGGGCTCCTTGGCAAGTGCAATAGCTCCAGTGTTGTCACAAAAGAGTTTGATTGGCCCCGACGCATTGGGTATGACTCCTAGGTCGGTGATGAACTCCTTCACCCATATTGCTTCATGTGCTGCCTCTGAGGCTGCCATGTACTCCGCTTCACATGTAGATCCCGCCACGACGCTCTGTTTGCAGCTGCACCAGCTCACTGCTCCACCATTCAACATATACACGTATCCGGTTTGTGACTTAGAGTCATCCAGATCTGTGTCGAAGCTAGCATCGACGTAACCCTTTACGACGAGCTCTTCGTCACCTCCATAAACGAGAAACATGTCCTTTGTCCTTTTCAGGTACTTCAGGATATTCTTGACCGCTGTCCAGTGTTCCTTGCCGGGATTACTTTGGTACCTTCCTACCAAACTTACAGCAAGGTTTACATCAGGTCTGGTACACAGCATGGCATACATAATAGAACCTATGGCTGAGGCATAGGGGATGATACTCATCTCTTTTATCTCTTCTGCCGTGGTCGGGCATTGAGCTGAGCTCAATCTCACACCTTGCAAAACAGGCAAGAACCCTTTCTTGGACTGATCCATTTTGAACTTCTTCAAAATCTTATCAAGGTATGTGCTTTGTGAAAGACCTATGAGGCGTCTTGATCTATCTCTATAGATCTTGATGCCTAATATATAAGCAGCTTCTCCAAGGTCCTTCATTGAAAAACTTTTATTCAAGTAGGCCTTGATGCTGTCCAAGAGTTCTATATCATTTCCCATCAAAAGTATGTCATCTACATATAGTATGAGAAATGCTACAGAGCTCCCACTCACTTTCTTGTAAACGCAGGCTTCTCCATGAGTCTGTGTAAACCCAAACGCTTTGATCATTTCATCAAAGCGAATGTTCCAACTCCGAGATGCTTGCACCAGCCCATAAATCGAGCGTTGGAGCTTGCACACCTTGTTAGCATTCTTAGGATCGACAAAACCTTCCGGCTGCATCATATACAACTCTTCCTTAAGGAAACCATTAAGGAATGCCGTTTTGACGTCCATTTGCCATATCTCATAATCATAGAATGCGGCAATCGCTAACATGATTCGGACGGACTTCAGCTTCGCTACCGGTGAGAAAGTCTCATCGTAGTCAACCCCTTGAACTTGTCGATAACCCTTAGCGACAAGCCTAGCTTTATAGATGGTCACATTACCATCCGCGTCTGTCTTCTTCTTAAAGATCCATTTATTTTCTATGGCTCGCCGTTCAACGGGCAAGTCAGTCAAAGTCCATACTTCGTTTTCATACATGGATCCTATCTCGGATTTCATGGCTTCTAGCCATTTGTCGGAATCCGGGCCTGCCATCGCTTCTTCATAGTTCGAAGGTTCACTGTTGTCAAACAACATGATTTCCAAGACAGGGTTGCCGTACCACTCTGGTGCGGAACGTGTCCTTGTGGACCTTCGAATTTCAGTAGGAGCTTGATCAGAAGTATCTTGATCATCATCATTAACTTCCTCTCTAGTCAGTGCAGGCACCTCAGGAACATTTTCTTGAGTTGCGCCATTTACCGGTTCAAGAGGTAATACTTCATCAAGCTCTACTTTCCTCCCACTTACTTCTTTAGAGAGAAACTCTTTCTCTAGAAATAATCCATTCCTGGCAACAAAGATCTTGCCTTCGGATCTGAGGTAGAAGGTATACCCAATAGTTTCTTTAGGGAATCCTATGAAGACGCATTTTTCCGACTTGGGTTCGAGCTTTTCAGGTTGAAGTTTCTTGACATAAGCATCGCATCCCCAAACTTTTAGAAATGACAGCTTAGGTTTCTTCCCAAACCATAATTCATATGGTGTCGTCTCAACGGATTTCGACGGAGCCCTATTTAAAGTGAATGCGGCGGTCTCTAAAGCATAGCCCCAAAAAGATAGCGGTAAATCGGCAAGAGACATCATAGATCGCACCATATCTAATAGAGTGCGATTACGACGTTCGGACACACTGTTACGCTGAGGTGTTCCAGGCGGCGCGAGTTGTGAAACTATTCCACATTTTCTTAAGTGTGTGCCAAATTCGTGACTCAAGTATTCTCCTCCACGATCTGATCGTAGAAACTTGATTTTCCTGTCACGTTGATTTTCAACCTCACTCTGAAATTCCTTGAACTTTTCAAAGGTTTCAGACTTGTGTTTCATTAAGTAGACATACCCATATCTACTCAAGTCATCAGTGAGGGTGAGAACATAACGATAGCCTCCGCGAGCCTCAACACTCATTGGACCGCACACATCAGTATGTATGATTTCCAATAAGTTGGTTGCTCGCTCCATTGTTCCTGAGAATGGAGTCTTGGTCATTTTTCCCATGAGGCATGGTTCGCACGTGTCAAATGATTCATAATCAAGAGACTCTAAAAGTCCATCTGCATGGAGCTTCTTCATGCGTTTGACACCTATGTGACCAAGGCGGCAGTGCCACAAGTATGTGGGACTATCATTATCAACCTTACATCTTTTGGTACTCACACTATGAACATGTGTAGTAATACGCTCGAGATTCATTAAGAATAAACCATTGACTATCGGAGCATGACCATAAAACATATCTCTCATATAAATAGAACAACCATTATTCTCGGATTTAAATGAGTAGCCATCTCGTATTAAACGAGATCCTGATACAATGTTCATGCTCAAACATGGTACTAAATAACAATTATTGAGGTTTATAACTAATCCCGTAGGTAAATGTAGAGGTAGCGTGCCGACGGCGATCACATCGACCTTGGAACCATTCCCGACGCGCATCGTCACCTCGTCCTTCGCCAGTTTCCGTTTATTCCGCAGCTCCTGTGGTGAGTTACAAATATGAGCAACGGCACCGGTATCAAATACCCAGGAGTTACTACGAGTACTGGTAAGGTACACATCAATCACATGTATATCAAATATACCTTTGGTGTTGCCGGCCTTCTTATCCGCTAAGTATTTGGGGCAGTTCCGCTTCCAGTGACCCTTCCCTTTGCAATAAAAGCACTCTGTCTCAGGCTTGGGTCCATACTTTGACTTCTTCTTCCCAGCAGCTTGCTTGCCGGGCGCGGCAACTTCCTTGCCGTCCTTCTCAAAGTTCTTTTTACCCTTGCCCTTCTTGAACTTAGTGGTTTTATTGACCATCAACACTTGATGTTCCTTCTTGACTTCTACCTCTGCTGATTTCAGCATTGCAAATACTTCAGGAATGGTCTTTTCCATCCCCTGCATATTGAAGTTCATCACAAAGCTCTTGTAGCTTGGTGGAAGCGACTGGAGGATTCTGTCAATGACCGCATCATCCGGGAGATTAACTCCCAGCTGAGTCAAGCGGTTATGTAACCCAGACATAGTGAGTATGTGCTCACTGACAGAACTATTTTCCTCCATCTTACAGCTGAAGAACTTATCGGAGACTTCATATCTCTCGATCCGGGCATGAGCTTGAAAAACCATTTTTAGCTCTTCGAACATCTCATATGCTCCATGTCTCTCAAAACGCTTTTGGAGCCCCGGTTCTAAGCTGTAAAGCATGCCGCACTGAACGAGGGAGTAGTCATCAGTACGTGTCTGCCAAGCGTTCATAGCGTCTTGGTTTTGTGGGACGGGTGGATCACCTAGCGGTGCTTGTAGGACATAATCTTTCTTGGCAGCTATGAGGATGATCCTCAGGTTCCGGACCCAGTCCGTATAGTTGCTGCCATCGTCTTTCAGCTTGGTTTTCTCTAGGAACGCGTTGAAATTGAATACAACGTTGGCCATTTGATCTACAGGACATATTGTAAAGATTTTAGACTAAGTTCATGATAATTAAGTTCATCTAATCAAATTATTAATGAACTCCCACTCAGATTAGACATCCCTCTAGTCATCTAAGTGTTACACGATCCAAGTCAACTAATCCGTGTCCGATTAACACGTGAGACGGACTAGTCATCGTCGGTGAACATCTCCATGTTGATCGTATCTTCCATACGACTCGTGTTCGACCTTTCGTTCTCTGTGTTCCGAGGCCATGTCTTCACATGCTTAGGCTCGTCAAGTTAACCCTAAGTGTTTTTGCATGTGTAAAACTTCTTACACCCGTTGTATGTGAACGAAAGGATCTATCACACCCGATTAACCCGTGGTGCTTCGAAGCGACGAACTGTAGCAACGGTGGTAAGGGATCATCTTATTTACTACCGTCGTTTTAAGTAAACAAGATGCAAAACATGATAAACATCACATGTAATCAAATAATAATAGTGACATGATATGGCCAATATCACACAGCTCCTTTGATCTCCATCTTGGGGCTCCATGATCATCCTTGTAGATCGTCATACTCATCGACATATAAGTCGTGATTCCTTGTACAAGAACATGATCAATCTCATACATCACATATATCATTCATCACATCCTTTTGGCCATATCACATCACATAGCATACCCTGCAAAAACAAGTTAGATGTCCTCTAATTGTTGTTTGCATGTTTTACGTGGCTGCTATGGGTTTCTAGTAAGAACGTTTCTTACCTACGCAATGACCACAACGTGATATGCCAATTGCTATTTACCCTTCATAAGGACCCTTTTCATCGAATCCGATCCGACTAAAGTAGGAGAGACAGACACCCGCTAGCCACCTTATGCAACTAGTGCATGTCAGTCGGTGGAACCTGTCTCACGTAAGAGTACGTGTAAGGTCGGTCCGGGCCGCTTCATCCCACGATGCCGCCGAATCAAGATAAGACTAGTAACGGCAAGCATATTGAACAAAATCAACGCCCACAACTACTTTGTGTTCTACTCGTGCAAGAGAACTACGCATAGACCTAGCTCATGATGCCACTGTTGGGGAACGTTGCAGAAAACAAAAATTTTCCTACGGTTTCACCAAGATCCATCTATGAGTTCATCTAGCAACGAGTGATTAGATGCATCTACGTACCTTGTAGATCGCGAGCGGAAGCGTTCAAAGAACGGGGATGATGTAGTCGAACACGACGTGATTCAAATCACCGATGATCTTAGCACCGAACGGACGGTGCCTCCGCGTTCAACACACGTACGGAACGGATGACGTCTCCTCCTTTCTTGATCCAGCAAGGGGGGAAGAGAGGTTGATGAAGATCCAGCAGCACGACGGCGTGGTGGTGGATGCAGGGCGTCACAGTAGCAGGGCTTCGCCTATACTGCGAGAGAGAGACGTAACGGGGAGAGAGGAAGCACCAAAGGCTGAGGTATGAATTCCTCCCTCTCCTCAACTATATATAGGAGGGCCAAGGGGGGGGGGTGGTGCGCAGCCTAGGAGATCTGATCTCCTAGGTGCGGCGGCCAGGGGAGGGTTTCCCTCCCCCCCAAGGCACCTCGGGGTGCCTTCCACCACTTGGACTCCTCCGTGGTGGAAACCCTAGGTGCATGGGCCTAGTAGGGCTGGTGCCCTTGGCCCATATAGGCCAAGGCGCACCCCCTACAGCCCATGTGCCCCCCCGGGACAGGTGGCCCCACCCGGTGGGCCCCCGGGACCCCTCCGGTGGTCCCGGTACAATACCGGTAACCCCGAAACTTGTCCCGATGGCCGAAACAGCACTTCCTATATATAATTCTTTACCTCCGGACCATTCCGGAACTCCTCGTGACGTCCGGGATCTCATCCGGGACTCCGAACAACATTCGGATTACTGCATATACATATCTTCATAACCCTAGCGTCACCGAACCTTAAGTGTGTAGACCCTACGGGTTCGGGAGACAAGCAGACATGACCGAGACGACTCTCCAGTCAATAACCAATAGCGGGATCTGGATACCCATGATGGCTCCCACATGCTCCACGATGATCTCATCGGATGAACCACGATGTCGAGGATTAATCAACCCCGTATTCAATTCCCTTTGTCAATCGGTATGTTACTTGCCCGAGACTCGATCGTCGGTATCCCAATACCTTGTTCAATCTCGTTACCGGCAAGTCACTTTACTCGTACCGTAACGCATGATCCCGTGACCAACCACTTGGTCACCTTGAGCTCATAATGATGATGCATTACCGAGTGGGCCCAGTGATACCTCTCCGTTATATGGAGTGACAAATCCCAGTCTCGATCCGTGTCAACCCAACAGACACTTTCGGAGATACCTGTAATGCACCTTTATAGTCACCCATTTACGTTGTGATGTTTGATACACCCAAAGCACTCCTACGGTATCCGGGAGTTACACGATCTCATGGTCAAAGGAAAAGATACTTGACATTGGAAAAGCTCTAGCAAACGAACTACACGATCTTTGTGCTATGCTTAGGATTGGGTCTTGTCCATCACATCATTCTCCTAATGATGTGATCCCGTTATCAATGACATCCAATGTCCATAGCCAGGAAACCATGACTATCTGTTGATCAACGAGCTAGTCAACTAGAGGCTTACTAGGGACATATTATGGTCTATGTATTCACACGTGTATTACGATTTCCGGATAATACAGTTATAGCATGAATAAAGACAATTATCATGAACAAAGAAATATAATAATAATGCTTTTATTATTGCCTCTAGGGCATATTTCCAACAGGAACTTCATCTAGCACATTTGGCAGGTGCTCTCTTTGTGAACCGTTAGTCTCATCGAACCGCACATCCACTATTTCAACCACTTTATAATGAAAGAGATTGAAGACTCTGTAGGAGTGCGAATCCTTTCCATATCCAAGCATAAAACCCTCATGTGCTTTTGGTGCAAATTTTGAAGTGTGATGTGGATCCTTGATCCAGCACCTGGAGCCAAATACTCTGAAGTAACTGACATTTGGCTTCTTGCCAGTAAGGAGCTCATAAGATGTCTTGTTCAGAAGCTCGTGAAGATAAACACGGTTGATTGTATGGCATGCAGTATCAATGGCTTCAGGCCAGAATTTTCTTGGAGTCTTGTATTCATCAAGCATCGTTCGGGCCATCTCAATGAGTGTTCTGTTCTTGCGTTCGACGACGCCATTCTGCTGTGGCGTGTACGGGGCTGAGAATTCATGTGTGATGCCCAAAGTATCAAGATATGTATCAAGGCCAGTGTTCTTGAATTCAGTGCCATTGTCACTTCTGATGTGCTTTATCTTGGTGCCATAGTTGTTCATTGCTCGATTGGCGAAGCGTCTGAAGACATCCTGCACTTCAGTCTTGTAGAGGATTATGTGCACCCAAGTATATCTAGAATAATCATCAACAATGACAAAGCCATAGAGACAAGCAGTAGTAGTAAGAGTTGAGTAATGAGTGGGACTGAAAAGATCCATCTGTAGCAGTTCGAAGGGTCGAGTTGTTGTCATGATTGTCTTCGAGGGACGCTTGGCCCTCATCATCTTTCCTGCTTCACAGGCACCGCATAAGTGATCTTTCTTGAACTTGACGCCCTCGATGCCTATGACATGCTTCTTCTTTGCAAGGGTGTGGAGGTTCCTCATGCCAGCATGCCCTAGCCTCCGATGCCAGAGCCAGCATTCTGAAGCTTTTGCCAGAAGACATACGACAAGCTGTGGTCCTGCTGAGAAATCTACCATGTACAAATCATCTTTCCTATACCCTTCAAACACTAGAGACTTGTCAGATTCCATTAGAACAAGGCAATGATATTTTCCAAACATCATGATCATATTTAAATCGCAAAGCATTGAGACAGACATTAAGTTGAAACTAAGGGATTCAACAAGCATGACTTTATCCATGTGTTGATCCTTTGAGATTGCAACTCTACCTAGACCCAATACCTTACTTTTACCAGTGTCAGCAAATGTGATGTGACTCTTGTCGGATGGACGTAAGGTTCAGTCCATAAGAAGGCTTCTCTTGCCAGTCATGTGATTGGTACACCCACTATCAATAATCCATTCTAAAGCTGCTGGTGTCGTACCCTACAGTGCAGTTAGGGGGATAGGCTTCACGAAGAGAATTGTGAAGCAAAAACATTTGACGAACCAGTGGGTTATGAAAGCTTAGATCGAGATTTGGACTGATAGGGCGAGTCGCAAGCGATTCAGGAACAAAGTACATAATAAGACCATTCGGGCATTTGATCTTGCGCCCTACAAGATGTTTAAGGTCCCCAGCAATAGCGTCAGACGATTTTGGTTTTCTGCTGGAGACCCTTCCCTGCAAAAGAGAGTTAAGCTTTCTTAGCCACCCACATCTTCAAGGGTGGCTTAGAAGCAATAAGTCTAAGTGCAGCATCTGAGAACTTTGGCTTTGGAGCCCTAGCAAAAAGTCTTGCAGGAGGACAATAGTACTCATAAGAATAAGCATAACAGTTCTTGGTCTTATGAACATGGCGGTTTGATGAACCGCGCTCATATTCATAGGCCTGAGTATGGCTTCCCTGCAAAACATTTGCGTTAGTGCGACTAAGGTGAGTCCTCTGTCTGTATGAAGCCTTTGGACCGTATGAAGCCTGTGGTCTGGGGTTTATCTTCTTCACCTGTGGTGTCATGATGACATTCATAGGAAGATTCTCCAAACACCTTTTCGGCACCCAGATCTTCTTCATAGGCGGTCCATTCCTGCAGTTAGTACCAATATACCTGGCAAACACTTCACCATTTTGATTCTTAAACAGTTTATAGTTTGCATCAAAGGATTCATCAATAACGATGGGATTAGCACAAGTGAACCCAGATAGGGTGGATGGATCCGCTGAGGGTTCCTTTGCAGCAACCCACGTGGTTTTGGGTACTGCTCAGGTTTCCAGTAAGAGCCATCAACATTCATTTTCCTTTTGAACCCAACACCCTCTTTCCTAGGGTTTCGGTTCAGGATCTGCCTTTTGAGGACATCACATAGTGTCTGATGCCCTTTGAGACTTTTGTACATCCCTGTTTCGAGCAGTGTCTTCAACCTAGCATTCTCATCAGCAATAGCAGTGGTATCCTCAGCGGAGGGGTTAGTTACCACATCAACAGTTGAAGATATTGCAATAGTAGCAGCAGTAGAACATTCAGCAACAGAGGTAGCGTTATCACGCTCAATGCATTTAAGGCATGGTGGTTCAAATCCTTCCTGAGCGGAACTGATCTGTTTGGCACGAAGTGACTCGTTTTCCTTTTGAAGATCTTCATGAGCCGCTCTCAATTTCTCAAGATCTTGCTTCCTTTGAAGATAATCATAGGAAAGCCTTTCATGAGTTGTTGAGAGCGTTTCATGACGACTTTCAAGTTCCTCATACTTAAGATGAAGATTTTTTATGTCTTTAATTAAGGACTGAGATCGAGTCATTTCAGCGTCTAGCATATCATCGCTTTTGTCTAACAGTTTTTGAATATGTTCCATAGCTTTCTGTTGTTCAGTTGCAATTTTAGCAAGTGTTTTGTAGCTGGGTTTGGAATCACAATCAGAGTCATCTTCACTAGATGTTTGACAGAGAGTAGTGCGTGTGTTTACCTTGGCACCGCGTACCATGAAGCAGTAGGTAGGAGCGGAGTAGTCCTTGTCATTTGCATCGGTGTCGGTGATGAAGTCGATGTCTTCAGTGTTGAAGATGGACTTGACAACGTATGCTGTAGCCAGACTCGCAACGCCAGAATCAGACTCCTCCTCAGACTCCACCTCCGCCTCCTCAGAAGCAGACTCCTCCTCTGAATCCATTTCCTTGCCAACAAACGCACGTGGCTTGCCAAATGAGCTCTTCTTGTGTGATGAAGACTTGGAGGAAGACTTGGAAGAAGACTTTGAGTATTTCTTCTTCTTCTTGTCGTCAGAGTCATACTCCTTGCTCTTCTTCTTCTTCTTCTTCTTCTTCTTGTTCTCATTGTCCCACTGCGGACACTCAGAGATGTAGTGGCCAGGTTTCTTGCACTTGTGGCATGATCTTTTCTTGTAGTCATAAGCAGAAGCTTCATCATTCCTTGAGCTTGAACGTGAAGACTTTCTGAAGCCTTTCTTCTTGGTGAATTTTTGGAACTTCTTCACAAGCATAGCAAGCTCCTTTCCAATGTCTTCAGGATCATCAGAACTGCTATCGGATTCTTCTTCAGATGTGGAGACAACTTTTGCCTTCAAGGCACGAGTTTGCCCATAGTTGGGACCGTAGATGTCTCTTTTCTCAGAAAGCTGAAACTCGTGTGTGTTGAGCCTCTCAAGTATGTCAGACGGATCGAGTGTCTTGAAGTCAGGACGTTCTTGAATCATCAGGGCTAGGGTGTCAAACGAGCTATCAAGTGATCTCAGGAGTGTCTTGACGACTTCATGCTTGGTGATCTCAGTGGCGCCGAGAGCTTGAAGCTCATTTGTGATATCAGTGAGTCGATCAAATGTGAGCTGGACATTCTCATTGTCATTTCTCTTGAAGCGGTTGAAGAGGTTGCGAAGGACGCTAATTCTCTGATCTCTCTGGGTTGGGATGCCTTCATTGACCTTGGAGAGCCAGTCCCATACTAGCTTAGATGTTTCCAAAGCACTTACACGGCCATACTGTCCTTTGGTCAGATGACCACAGATGATGTTCTTGCAGTGGAGTCCAGTTGAACGAACTTCTTGACATCAGCAGCGGTGACACCTTCACCAGCCTTAGGAATGCCATTCTTGACGACATACCATAGGTCGACATCAATGGCTTCAAGGTGCATGCGCATCTTATTCTTCCAGTAGGGATATTCAGTTCCATCGAAGACGGGACATGCAGCGGAGACTTTAATTATCCCTGCAGTCGACATAGCTAAAACTCCAGGTGGTTAAACCGAATCACACAGAACAAGGGAGTACCTTGCTCTGATACCAATTGAAAGTGCGTTATATCGACTAGAGGGGGGGTGAATAGGCGATTTTATGAAAGTCTTCAAAATGTGGAAGTTTCGAAGACAAACGATAGAAATAGACCTATTACCATGCAGCGGAAGGTAGACTACACTAGGCAAACCATAGTCAAGTATTCAATGAAGTGAAAGCACAATGACCTATAGCAGCTAGGTAGTTAGGATCAGGTAGGAAGATATTATGAAGCCAAACAGAACACGCAGTCACTCAGTGAAGACAAAACATAGTGCAATCATACAATGACTTCACAAGGACCAACAGTAAGTAAAGGGAAGGGAAGGATGAAACCAGTGACTCGTTGAAGACAATGATTTGTTAGACTAGTTCCAGTTGCTATGACAACTGTACGTCTAGTTAGGGCGGCTAGGTATTTAAACCTGAGGACACACAGTCCCGGACACCCAGTCCTGAACACGCAGCTCAGGACACCCAGTCCTCACCGTATTCCCCTTGAGCTAAGGTCACACAGACCTCGCCCAATCACTCTGGTAAGTCTGCAAGGTAGACTCCCAAACCTTCACAGACTTCGTTCACCGGCAATCCACAATGACTCTTGGATGCTCAGAATGCGACGCCTAACCGGCTGGAGGATTCACAGTCCTCAAGTGTAATAAGTCTTCAGATCACACAGACAGGAAGACTTAAGTGAAGCCTAACACTCTTTGGCTCTGGGTGGTTAGGGCTTTATCCTCGCAAGGAATTCTCTCTCAAAGGCTTCGAGGTGGGTTGCTCTCAAACGACAAAAGCCGTACTCTAACTCTGAGCAGCCAACGTTTATGGTTGTAGGGGGTGGGCTATTTATAGCCACTAGGCAACCCGACCTGATTTGTCCGAAATGACCCTGGGTCACTAAGGAATTGACACGTGTTCCAACAGTCAGATTTCAAACACACACGGCAACTTTACTTGGGCTACAAGCAAAGCTGACTTGTCCGACTCTGGACAAGATTCGCTCTCATAGTCTTCACTCGAAGACATAGGTTTTGGTTAAGCATCACTTCAGTCATTCTGACTGGTTCTCTTGGACCCCACTTAACAGTACGGTGGTTCCTATGACTCACACAGAAGAAAGAGAACTACGAAAGATCTAAGTCTTCGAGCTCCATAGGCTTCATGCGATGTCTTCTCTTGTCATACTCTTCAATGTGAATATCTTCACATACCACCTTTGACATCAATGTCTTCATACATTTTTAGGGGTCATCTCTGGTAGGAAAACCGAATCAATGAGGGACTTCTACCTGTGTTATCCTGCAATTCTCACAAACACATTAGTCCCTCAACTAGGTTTGTCATCAATACTCCAAAACCAACTAGGGGTGGGACTAGATGCACTTACACGGGTTTTCCCCTCTTTTTTCCTTTTCTTCTTATTCCTCTTCTTCCTTTTCTTCCTTTTTTTCCTTCTTCTTATTCTTCCTCTTCTTCTTCTTCTTCTTCTTCTTCTTCTTCTTCTTCTTCTTCTTCTTCTTCTTCTTCTTCTTCTTCTTCTTCTTCTTCTTCTTCTTCTTCTTCTTCTTCTTCTTCTTCCTCCTCCTCCTTTCCTTTTTCCTCTTCTTCTTCTCCTCCTCTCCTCTTTCTTCTTCTTCTTCTTCTTCTTCTTCTTCTTCTTCTTCTTCTTCTTCTTCTTCTTCTTCTTCTTCTTCTTCTTCTTCTTCTTCTTCTTCTTCTTCTTCTTCTTCTTCTTCTTCTTCTTCTTCTTCTTCTTCTTCTTCTTCTTCTTCTTCTTCTTCTTCTTCTTCTTCTTCCTCTTCTTCTTTTTTCTTCTCCTCCTCCTCTTCTTCTTCTTCCTTTCCTTTTTCCTCTTCTTCTTCTCCTCCTCTCCTCTTTTTCTCTTCTTCTTCTTTCCTAAAACTAAACTAAACCTAAACCTAAAACTAAAAAAACAGAAAAAAGGAAAAAAACTAAATCTAAACCTAAAACTAAACTAAAACTAAACCTATAAACATAAACCTTAAACTAAAAAAACAGAAAAAGGGAAAAAAGGAGGCAGAGCTCACCTGGGGTGGAGGAGGGGGGCGGGGCGGCCTGGGGCGGCGGCGCCGAGAGGCAGTGGCGACAGGGCGCGGGGGGGCCGGGGCACTGGGGCGTGGCGGCGCCCAGACGGCAGGGCGGCGGGGGCGACGGGGCGGGGGGCCGGTGGGGCGCCGGGCGGCAGTGGCGACGGAGCGGGGGGGCTGCGCGCGGGGTGGTGGGGCGACGGGGCGGCGGCGAGTGCTGGGGGCGGCGTCGCGCGTGTGAAGAAGAGAAAGAGAGAGAGAGAGGGGGGCGGGGTGGGGCGCGGCCGTTAACGTTAGTGGGGCCCCTCCCTCTTTGCCGTCCGCCCCCCTTTGCCGTTCGCTTATTTTCTCTTTGCCGTCTGCTAGCGGACGACAAAGAGGGAGGGGGGGCATTAGGTTTTTTTAAGCAGCTCGTCAGTGGGGCCCCCTCCCTCTTTGCCGTCCGCTAGCCGACGGCAAAGAACTGGCTGATGGCAAATTAGGTCTTTGCCATCAGCCAGTTCTTTGCCGTCTGCTTTTTGGTAGCTGATGGCAAAGAGCTTCTTTGCCGTCCTCTAGCTGACGGCAAAGAGCTAGCAGATGGCAAAGTACCTGATTCCAGTAGTGATACCCCCGCTTTTTATCGACTTGCGCCTGCGTGATCTCGCAACGGCGGCTCAACCGGTGAAACAGTCTCGCAGCACCAGGACTTCAAGGCTGGTTTGTGGCTGAACAATGGGTTCCACAACCTGCGGGCACAATGAGAATTAATGTTGATGGAGCTTTTGAGCATATGGCGTACACAAAGGAGCAGCGGCTGCAATTTGTAGAGAGCACACGGGAGGCTACCTTGGGTCCTCACTGGTAGTTTTTAGTAGTATTGCCCATCCTAGTATACTTGAAACATTTGCATGTGGGGAAGCTTTGTCAATTGCTGAAGATCTTGGACTGCACAACATTTGTGTTGCATCAGATTGCCAAGGTGTTATCCAAGACAATCTTCGGGGCCCGGACGACCCTCATGGAGCGGTCATAACGGAAATAGGACATCGTAGGACTTTATTTCAGTCTTGTAATTTTGTTATTGAGTGTAGGAATTTTAGTCTTGAAGCTCACAATCTTGCCAAATAGGCTAGTTCTATAGATAGTGGTCGTCATATTTGGTTCGGTCACCACATGATCTAGCTATTGTACCTATGAACATTGCTCTAAGTTAATAAAGATGGCGAGATTTCCCCCCAAAAAACTACCACGTCATCTTTTTTCCTCTTCGAAAGGGTCGATAGCCAATGGTGTGGGCTTGTGTCGCTTTTGTCCTCCATCACATGTTTCTTCAGTTCATTGAGATAAATCTCGGAAGACATGATTAGTATTTTATTTATTTGCTTTGTTTTAAGGATAAAACAGTAAGATAATAGGAATGAACAAATTAAACTATATGCAAGCGGGTAGGTAATGACTAAGCATTATGCTCTCCGGCAAAAGCGTGAGAAAATACTTGATGACCTGCAAAAGCATAGGCTGTTGTAGTACAGTCCTATTTCCTTGAGCATAATTTTGGAATTGGATAAATAGGTATGATCATAGTCAGCGGGTAAAAATCTCCCTTTCAAAAGACTTTTCATTTACCACCAAGTTCTCACACAAGGTTCTCCTCTTAGCCTGTGTTCTTCTTGAACACGATGCCACCATGCACCGGCTCCTCCTTCCAGCTTGTACGCGACCAAAGGAACTCTACAATCTTTCGGAACCTCCATGACCTCAAAGAAAGTCTCCATTTCATATAACCAATCAAGGCACCCTTCAATATCAATATTTACATTAAAAGTGGGGATCTCAACTTTCACCTTGTATGTATCCCTTACATATGTAGGGTTTGGCACTCTCCGATATGCATAGAGATCGGCTTCTTCAAGGGCATCATCATATTCTTCACCTTCAGAAGTTTCAAAGTAAATTGGCCTTCTTGAAGTACACATGAACTGCATGTTGTTGTGGTGGTCTTCCTCCAAGATTACCTCCCCTTCTTGAGCATTGAAATCTTCTTCTTCTTTACATGAATATTCTTCATTGGCAGCAGGGGAACACCCTTTATCATCATCTCAACTAGCTAGTCTAATATTTGATTAAGATCTTCACGCAACTCTTTGATTAGTCATTCTGCAACATCCATCCTCTTCTCCAATTGCTCAATTGCTTGGTGTAGCTCGCTCTCAAAGAGAGCAACAAGAACTAGTATGGATCATCAGGGCTCTGATACCACCTGAAGTAGCACAAGGATGTGGAAGAGCAACTCCACCTTGATGCTACAATGTGTACAACACAAGTGTTGAAGGAACAACTTCAACGTGTTGTGCTAGATATCGCTCTAGAGGCAGAGATAGGGTCAATATGGCAGCATAAGTTCATTCCAAAACTCCTAGAGCACAACATCTAGTCCAAGGTCTTAGATAAGAACACAAAGTTCTATTATATGTAGTGGGGGTGCATATTCTGGTTTACAAACTAAAGGTGAGGATCTCTATTTATAGGGATTTGGGAATTCTTCACATCTCACTTCTACTTATGGCTAGAACACTCCCGAAAACATTACTAAGATTCACCATTCTACTCATAGCTAGAAGACTCTAGAAAACAGTTGCTAGGGTTGAGAAAAGAAAATAAGTACTGGACTACAATAGAAGCATCTAGAAGCAGCCAAACAAATGTGACATAGGATTTTATTTTTATTTTTCTAATCTATTGTTCCTCATCGGGGTTTTTGTATTTCCACCTCTTCAACGGAGTTATCAACTCGCCATGAGTGTGAACTTTATGATACATCATCGTCCATAGCTGTGTGGTTAATCTATTTCTGTACATTTACTTCTTGTGATTGCTAGCTATCTTATTGCTCTTTCTTATCTAGTACATTAGATTGCTTTCCATTCAGGTTGTTCTCACCACAATTGCATATCCAGGGAACTTACTTTATATACATTACCCCTAAAATAGGAAGTTATGCTAACAATTTTTAGTCCTATATGACACCCCACCCCTCTAATCGACATCTTCGATCCCTCCACTTGTCTAAAACGAGATGGATCCATCCGTATAACTTGACAGATGCCAACCTAGAACAAAGTGGTGTCTCACTCCTTAAGAGCATCTCCAACAACTGCCCTAAAATAGGGCATTGAAAAAGTAGTTTAGATCACCAAACCATAGAAACTAACCTACATCATTGCAAATTTGATCCAAACATGCAAACATTCAAAGTTTTAAACATGCAAACCTAAACATAGTTTGAGTACAAAGCATGCAAACTAACATAGTTCGAGTATGAAATGCAAACTTAATGTTGGTGCAATATTTGCCCTATTGTGTTTTGGAGATTGTTGATAGAAACATGCATGGACTAATTTGTTTGCTAGTGCACACAGAGAGAAATAGTCCATGCAGAATTGAAGAGAATGCTATCTCCGGTGCCAAGTTCGAGGAACTTCACCAAAGAATATCTGCATTGCAGAGAAGAACGAGCTACATCTATTGAAGACATGTAGGCGAAAATATTGTTGTGAAGGAGTTAACCTCTCGAAGCTTTATTGCTGACGTGAAGCAATTTGTTCGGAGTTTCTGACCGAAGAAAAATGACTGCATCGAATGGAAGTCGAAGACAAGTGAAGAGGCAATATCCATTTCGTTGTTCTTCTTTCATTTATTTGAGTCATAGGACCTCTATACTATTAATAGGGGTATAGGTTCTCGAAGTTTAGATCCGCTATGATGCTTAGCCCAAACCTATGCAAGATGCAAGAGAAATCTCTTTATGCTTCGAATGATTACCTGGCAGCAGTAGACGTTGTTCTTCGTGGTGCAGGAGATATCCTTCGAACCGAGGAGTTAGCATTACTTTCTCCGCAAGTAATGTTACCGTTGTGCTCAATTCTGATCGTTGGACTCGTGTCCTTCGACCATTGGCTGCTGCACATGCCCAATTTGGTCTTTTCCCATCTGGGAAGGTTGCGGCTATAAATAGTCACCCCGCTCCAACGTTGTCCGTTGGATGCCCCATTTAAGATTTCTGAGAAGATTGATTGAGCATTCCCTCTCCGAGTGATTTGAGTTTAAGATCCACCGAGAGAAAAAGCAAGATCCCAAACTTAGATAGTGGTTGAGCATCACAATAGATCTGAGTTAGAGTTCTTGTACCTATTACTCTTGAGAGATGCGCACTCTCTAGACAGATAGGTTTTGGCTCGAGTATTGAAGAGTCGTTTTCTTCACCGAGCTAGATCTTCAGCAACCAAGAGTTGTTGTGGTTTGCGAAGTTCGTCTGAAGGTTTGGAGATCGCCGACAAGTATGTACCATGAGTGAAATCAACTAGAGTCCAATCAGCTCCGAGTTGAAGGAGAATAGGGCGAAGAGAGTTTATCTTCTGTGTTAAATCACAACCCCTCCAACCAGACGTAGTCCTTTGGTAGAAGGGCGAGCTGGTCCACCAAGTCCTTCTATCGCCATCGAGCACCACTAGTTCACTCTAATTTACTGCATTACATTCAGCAGTTTACTTTCATGCTTGATACGTCTCCAACGTATCTATAATTTATGAAGTATTCATGCTATTATATTATCAACCTTGGATGTTTTATATGCATTTATATGCTATTTTATATGATTTTTGGGACTAACCTATTAACCTAGTGCCCAGTGCGAGTTTCTGCTTTTTTTCCTTGTTTTTGAGTTCTATAGAAAAGGAATATCAAACGGAGTCCAATTGACGTGCCCATTTTTAATGATTTTTTATGGACCAAAAGAAGACCCTGGAGTAAAATTAGTTGGGCCAGGAGAGTCCAGGGGCGTCTTCTTGACAACTTGGGCACCTTCTTGACGTGAGACCGACGCCAAAAATTCCTATAAATACAGAAACCTCTAGAAAATAACCTAGATCGGGAGTTCCGCCGCCAGAAGCCTCCGTAGCCACCGAAAACCAATCTAGGCCCTCTCCGGCACCCTACCGGAGGGGGGCCATCATCATCAGAGGGCATGGAGGAGGATCCCGGAGGGGCTATCATCACCACGAAGGCCAAGGACCAGAGGGAGAACCTCTCCCCATCTAGGGGGAGGCCATGGAGGAGGAAGCATAAGGGGGAGAACCTCTCCTCCTCTCTCTCGGTGGCACCGGAGTGCCATCGGGAGGGGAATCATCGCCGCGGTGATCGTCTTCATCAACATCACCATCGTCATCACCATCCTCATCTCTTTTACGCGTTCCACTCTCCCGCACCCTGCTGTAATCCCTACTTGAACATGGTGCTTTATGCCACATATTATGATCCAATGATGTGTTGCCATCCTATGATGTTTTGAGTAGATATCCTTTGTCTTTGGGTTGATTGATGATCTAGATTGGTATGAGTTGTATGTTTTACTTTGGTGCTGTCCTATGGTGCCCTCTGTGTCGTGCAAGCATGAGGGATTCCCGCTGTAGGGTGTTGCAATAGGTTTATGATTCGCTTATAGTGGGTTGCGTGAGTGACTGAAACACAAACCTGAATAAGGGGGTTGTTGCGTATGGGATAAAGAGGACTTGATGCTTTAATGCTATGGTTGGGTTTTACCTTAATGATCTTTACTAGTTGCGGATGCTTGCTAGAGTTCCAATCATAAGTGCATATGATCCAGGAAGAGAAAGTATGTTAGCTTATGGCTCTCCCTCATATGAAACTGCAATAGTGATTACCGGTCTTGTTAACAATTGCCTAGGACAATTCCGCACACCGATCCACCATTATTCCACACTCGCTATTTCTAATATTTAATAATATATTCTAACTTAATGATAACAGCACCTACTTTTATATTTTATCTCTCCGATATCATACAAAGTTATCCACTTCATACCCATAACATAGTTTTATTTCTCGTTTCTAGTTGGAAGCAAACGTTCGGTGTACGTAGAGTCGTATCAGTGGCAGATAGGGCTTGAGAGAATATTGACCTTACTTTTAGCTCCTTGTGGGTTTGACACTCCATTCTTATCACTTCCACCTTTGGAAATTGCTACGATGATTCCCTGCACTTCGGGATTATCAAGCTCTTTTCCGGCGCCGTTGCCGGGGAGCAATAGCGTGGGTTGATATTCTCATGTATGCTTGTTTGCCTTCTTCACTAAGTAGATTTTGTTTTTTTCTTTTTCTTTTTGTTTAGTTGTGGGTGAAACATACAAAAAAAATTAAAGAATAAAAATATAAAAAAATTACTTGCCTCTCATGCCTAAAAAGTTTTTCAAAAAGAGAAGTGATCGGAAAGTTATGCATTGAAGAAGTGAGGGTCAACCTTGAGCACTTGTGTTCATGCTCACAGAAACAATGTAGAATTTTTCATGGAAGTTTCTATGTAAATAATTATCCCCTTATATATATCAATTGTATTATAAAAATAATGTGCCAAGCTTTGGTTTTAGGATGATTAGATTGCTTGTTTACTATGTGCAGAGCAAGAACAGAAACTTTGGCTGTAGCGCGTGATTTTACATGTTTTACTAGAAAGTAAAATGTGTCTGAAACTTTTTGCACATTACTTCTGTACAAAATTTTCAAATTTATTTAATAATTTTTGGAGTTACAGAAGTTTACTAAATCTCCATATTACTACAGACTGTCCTGTTTTACACAGATTCTGTTTTTCGTGTGTTGTTTGCTTATTTTGATGAATCTATGGGTAGTATCGGGGGGTATGAACCATGGTGAAGTTGGAACAATAGATATAGTTCTTATATGAAATTGGAATGAGTTTGAAACAGTACCTAAAGGTAGTGATTTGCTTTATTATACTAACGGATCTCACAATGTTTTTGTTAAAGTTTTGTGTGGATGAAGTGTTCGAAGATCGAGGAGCTATCAATATGAGAAGAATAAAGAGAGGCAAGAGTTCAAGATTGGGGATGCCCAAGGCACCCCAAGTAAATATTTTAGAGGATACTCAAGCATCTGAGCTTGGGGATGCCCCGGTTGGCATCCCATCTTTCTTCTTCAACAAATATCGGTATACCTCGGTTTTTGTTTTGTTCACATGATTTGTGTCATTTGTATTTTTCTTTTTCTTTAATAACCATGCTAGTATGAGATGTCCCTTCATCAATTTATAGAATACTTCGTGTGCTTCACTTATATCTTTTAAGTATGATCTTATAGAATTGCTCTTTGTGCTTCACTTAAATCTTTTGAGTATGGTTTTATAGAATGCTTCGTGTGCTTCACTTATACATTTTGAGATTGGACATTGGTTAGTTTATATTAATTGTAGAATGATCCATGAAATTCACTTATATCTTTTGGAGTATGAATAATACTATTATCTAAAGCGGGTTTGGAAGAGTGTCAACTTTAGGAACTAGTGATCCCACTATTCCGAATGAGGAGAATTTTGCTTATGTGGAGAGTAGTAAAATTTCTATGCTCGTAGATCATGAAAAGAATGCTTTATGTGATGGTAGTATTGTTGAACTCATTCATGATGCTACTAAAAATTATTATGAGGGAGGAATACATGCTTGTAGGAGTGCAATAATATCAAGTTTTCCTCTCTACGTGCTTAAAGTTTTGAAGTTATACTTGTTTTGCCTTCCTATGCTAGTTGATTCTTGTTCCCATAAATTGTGTGCTCACAAAATCCCTAGGCATAGGAAGTGGGTTAGTCTTAAATGTGCTAGTCATATTCTTCATGATGCTCTCTTTATGTTCAAGTCTTATCTTTCATGTGAGCATCATTGAAATCATCATGCCTAGCTAAAAGGCATTAAAGAAGAGCGCTTGTTGGGAGACAACCCAATATTTACCCTTACTATTTTTGTGTGTTTACATGATTAAGCTACTGTAGTAATCATTTTTTATAGATTTTGTTTCAATAAAGTGCCAAGTAAGACCTTTGGGAAGACTTGGGTGAAAGTTAATGTGATCTTGCTGTAAAAAACAGAAACTTTGCGCTCACGAGATTAGCTGCCATATTTTTATAGAAGAGTGATTTGGTGCTGATTCTTTTTGCAGAAGATTAATAGACAAATTACTCACGTCCACCAATTTATTTCATAATTTTTTGAGTAGCAGAAGTATGGTTGGTGTTCAGATCATTACAGACTGTTCTGTTTCTGACAGATTCTGTTTTCATTGCATAGTTTGCTTGTTTTCTAGTTTCTATGGCTTATATTCCTCAATATAAATTGTAGAAATGATATGGTACAGTAGGCATTGTGTGAGAACAATTATGATCCTTGTCTTTGACAGTACTAAAGTGAATGGTTTACTCTTTATCATACTAACCTATCTCATGAAGTCCCGTTAAATTTTGTGTGATTGAAGTTTCAAGCTTTGGGTGAGATATCGATATGAGGAGAATAAGGAGTGGAAAGACCCTAAGCTTGGGGATGGACAAAGCACCCCAAGGTAATATTCAAGGAAGACTCAAGCGCCTAAGCTTGGGGATGCCCCGGAAGGCATCCCCTCTTTCGTCTTCAAAATTATTGGTATACCTTACTCGGAGCTATATTTTTATTCATCACATGATATGTGTTTTGCTTGGAGCATATTTTCAATTTTACTTGCTGTTTGAATAAAATCATTGGATCTGAAATCTTGAATAATAATAAAAAAGAATCCTCCCATGGCTAGTTAATTATTTCACTACTCATTGTCCTTCACTTATATCTTTTTGGAGTAGTTTGTCGTTTACTCACGTGCTTCACATATATCCTATGAGTAATGGTTGAATGAATTGAATATCATAAATCTGAATTTATATATGTTTGATATGCTTATACCATGGGGAGTAATTACTTCACATCGAATAATTATAGGTAGTAAACTTATTGAAAGTTAGCAAACATAGAATTGGTCACTTGAACAATTCATGAAAGTATATTGAAGGAAGAGAGATTTCACATATAAATATACTATCTTGGACATCTTTTGTAATTGTGAGCACTCATTAAAATATGACATGCTAAAAGGTTGATGTCGGACAAGGAAGACAACGTAATGGGTTATGTTTTTTTCTTATATCCTAAATAAAGTATATTGTCTTGGATCATCCAACATGTTGAGCTTGCTTTCCACCCTCATGCTAGCCAAATTCTTTGCACCAAGTAGAGATACTACTTGTTCTTCCAAATATTCCTTAAACCAGTTTTGCCATGAGAGTCCACCATACCTACCTATGGATTGAGTAAGATCATTCAAGTAAGTTGTCATCGGTGCATGCAATAAAAATTACCCTCTAAATATGTATGATCTATTAATGTGGAGAAAATAAGCTTTATATGATCTTGTGATGTGGAAGAAATAAAAGCGACAGACTGCATAATAAAGGTCCATATCACAAGTGGAAATATAAAGTGATGTTCTTTTGCATTAAGATTTTGTGCATCCAACCATAAAAGCGCATGACGACCTCTGCTTCCCTCTGCGGAGGGCCTATCTTTTACTTCTATCTTCTACCCTTATGCAAGAGTCATGGTGATCTTCACCTTTCCTTTTACATTTTTTCCTTTGGCAAGCACATTGTGTTGGAAAGATCCTGATATATATATATATATATCCAATTCGATGTAAGTTATCATGAACTATTATTGTTGACATTACCCTTGAGGTAAAAGGTTGGGAGGCGAATCTATAAGCCCCTATCTTTCTCTATGTCCGATTAAAACTTTGAACCCATAAATATCACGTGAGTGTTAGCAATTGTGAAAGACTAAATGATAGTTGAGTATGTGGAGTTTGCTAAATCAAAGCTCTGACATAGATCCTTCCTGAAAATAAGATGAATTGTAATTGTTTGATGACTGAGAATATAGTTTGTTAGTTTCAAGAGAGTTTATGATCTATACTTTAACATGTGATTAGCTTGTTACTTGATCATGAAAAGTTTTATGAAAATGAGCTACTGTTATGATATATAATGATGCTAGAAAAAGTGATTGGAACTATCATTCATGAAACTTATGCACTTGCTAGCATCCACACTTCATAAATTATTTCTTTTATCATTTACCTACTCGAGGACGAGCAGGAATTAAAGCTTGGGGATGCTGATATGTCTCCAACGTATCTATAATTTATGAAGTATTCATGCTATTATGTTATCAACCTTGGATGTTTTATATGCTATTTTATATGATTTTTGGGACTAACCTATTAACCTAGTGCCCAGTGCCAGTTTCTGTCTTTTCCTTGTTTTTGAGTTTTACAGAAAAGGAATATCAAACGGAGTCCAATTGACGTGCCAATTTTTGACGATTTTTTATGGACTAAAAGAAGACCCCGGAGTAAAAGAGTTGGGCCAGGAGAGTCCCGGGGCGTCCATGAGGGTGGGGGCACGCCCACCCCCCAGGCGCGTGGGCCTGCCTCGTGGACGACTCGGGCACCTTCTTGACGTGAGACTGACGCCAAAAATTCCTATAAATACAGAAACCTCCAGAAAATAACCTAGATCGGGAGTTCCGCCGCCAGAAGCCTCCGTAGCCACCGGAAACCAATCTAGGCCCTCTCTGGCATCCTGCCGGAGGGGGCCATCATCACCGGAGGGCATGGAGGAGGATCCCGGAGGGGCCATCATCACCATGAAGGCCAAGGACCAGAGGGAGAACCTCTCCCCATCTAGGAGGGAGTCCATGGAGGAGGAAGCACAAGGGGGAGAACCTCTCCTCCTCTCTCTCGGTGGCACCAGAGTGCCATCGGGAGGGGAATCATCGCCGCGGTGATCATCTTCATCAACATCACCATCATCACCACCATCCTCATCTCTTTTACGCGGTCCACTCTCCCGCACCCCGCTGTAATCCCTACTTGAACATGGTGCTTTATGCTACATATGATGATCCAATGATGTGTTGCCATCCTATGATGTTTTGAGTAGAGATCCTTTGTCTTTGGGTTGATTGATGATCTAGATTGGTATGAGTTGTATGTTTTACTTTGGTGCTGTCCTATGGTGCCCTCCGAGTCACGCAAGCGTGAGGGATTCCCGCTGTAGGGTGTTGCAATACGTTTATGATTTGCTTATAGTGGGTTTCGTGAGTGACTGAAACACAAACCCGAGTAAGGGGGTTGTTGCGTATGGGATAAAGAGGACTTGATGCTTTAATGCTATTTTTGGGTTTTACCTTAATGATCTTTAGTAGTTGTGGATGCTTGCTAGAGTTCCAATCTAAGTGCATATGATCCAAGAAGATAAAGTATGTTAGCTTATGCCTCTCCCTCCTATGAAACTGCAATAGTGATTACCGATCTTGTTAACAATTGCCTAGGACAATTCCGCACACCGATCCACCATTATTCCACACTCGCTATTTATAATATTTAGTAATATATTCTAACTTTATGATAACATCACCTACTTATATATTTTAGCTCTCTGATATCATACAAAGTTATCCACTTCATACCCACAACATAGTTTTATTTCTCGTTTCTAGTTGGAAGCAAACGTTCGGTGTACGTAGAGTCGTATCACTGGCAGATAGGGCTTGAGAGAATATTGATCTTACCTTTAGCTCCTTGTGGGTTCGACACTCCATTCTTATCACTTCCACCTTTGGAAATTGCTACGATGATTCCCTGCACTTGGGGATTATCAATGCTCTATGATGATAGTTTATCTGATCTATTATTGTTTATAGTATATCATTCGTATCTATCATCTCTACCAATCCCTTCAGTTGTCCTTCGTCACTCACCCTATCACATTCTCTTCTTTTGATCTAGTCCTTCTAGTTTTATACATTATGTTCGCTCTTACTTACTCTGGTGTGCTTTCCCTATATCATTTTCTTTCACGTTGTCCGTGCTCATTCACGCATTATCCTTCATCATTCATACCCCGTTTTCATTCATGCTGCTGCACCTGTTTGCATATTGTGTTACCATCATCATAGTCAAACCTGTGTTAACCCATGCTCGAATGATTATTGTTGCCTTCTTCGAAAAATATGTTCCTCTCTAGTGTGATCAGTTAAGTTATATTCTGTCGAACCTATTTCCGCTGCTATGTTTGGGATCTATTAAAAACATTGAAATAATTTTTGAATCTCTCATTCACCCCTTCTGGTCGATATACTCTCAGTCTTAACAATTGGTACCAGAGCGGGTACTCCCTGTCTCTGTTTATTAAAGGTCTAACAACCATGGAGTTATGAGTATGTCGTATGCAGGTAGATCCTCGCAGTCTGAGAGATTTCCTATGTTTGATGGAAATGACTATATTTACTGGAAAGAAAGAATGAGAATCAGACTTGAAGCTATCAACGTAGAACTGTGGCAGACTGTGGAAAATGGATATACCATTCAACACGCTGATTCTCCAAATACTAATGACAAAGCTATGCTGCGGTTGAATGCACAAGCCAAAGACATCATCTGTGAAAGTATCTCTAAGGACATTTTCATTCGGTTCCAAAATCTTGACACCGCAAAGCAACTCTGGGATGCCGTCAAAAATGTGCATGAAGAATTTATTACCAGAACAGATTCTCACACTGAAATGCTTCGTGCCATGTTTGCTGGTTTCAGGAGTCTTCATAAGGAAAGTGCCATGGAGCTCATTGATCAATTTACCAACATTGTTGAAAGACTTCATCAACGAGGCGTAACTTATATCATCGATAGAGATGTGGGCAACAAGCTACCGACTGCTCTTGATGCAACCTTCGATCCAATAGTAGCTGAAATCAAGCAAAGACCAAACTATGAAGAAGTTCACTATATCGAGGTCATGAAACTATTGTCCATTCACGAAGAAAAGATGAAACTTGAAAATGGAGATCTAGAATCTTATTCGGAAGGTTAAGGGGAAATTCTTCACACTATGGCAGTTCACAAGAAGAAGAAGATGTCGAAATTCAACACTCTATCACAAGGGAACTAGGAATGCTCACTGAAAGGCTAAGCGACTGACGATGCCATTAACCTAGGGTAGGGTCATGGGCCTGCCAAGACGCCCTACCCAAGTTCACTACCTTAGAGTCAAGAACGTTCAAAGTGCAACAAAGGATACCGACTGAAGTAACCATGGAGTGCAATCCACTCGACCAATTATCTCACTCAGATACCCCAATTCCATTCGACCAAGAAGAAGTCACTCAACCATACAAGAAACCACTCGGAGTACGAAAGATCTAAAGCCACTCAGGATGGCAACAGTAAGGCGTTCACTCTGCAGTATTTAAGATCATTTATATCTCTTTATATTTGGCGTTATCAGTAACGCCCTGTCTTAATGTACATTGAACCATGTGTAATGCTATGTCTTGAGCTTGCGTTGGTTTTCCCCGAAGAGGAAGGGATGATGCAGCAGAGTAGCGTAAGTATTTCCCTCAGTTTTTGCGAACCAAGGTATCAATCCAGTAGGAGCCCACGCTCAAGTCCCTCGTACCTGCACAAAGCGATAGCTACTCGCAACCAACGCGATTAGGGGTTGTCAAGCCCTTCACGGTCACTTACGAGAGTGAGATCTGATAGATATAATATTTTTGGTATTTTTGGTATAAAGATGCAAAGTAAAAAGTAAAGGCAAAGTAAAAAGCAAAGCAAGATTAAAGCAATGGAGATTGATATGATGAGAATAGACCCGGGGGCCATAGGTTCCACTAGTGGCTTCTCTCAAGAGCATAAGTATTCTACGGTGGGTGAACAAATTACTGTTGAGGAATTGACAGAATTGAGCATAGTTATGAGAATATCTAGGCATGATCATGTATATAGGCATCACGTCCGTGACAAGTAGACCGAAACGATTTTGCATCTACTACTATTACTCCACTCATAGACCGCTATCCAGCATGCATCTAGAGTATTAAGTTAAAAACAGAGTAACGCCTTAAGCAAGATGACATGATGTAGAGAGATAAATTCATGCAATATGAAATAAACCCCATCTTGTTATCCTCGATGGCAACGATGCAATACGTGCCTTGTTGCCCCTTCTGTCACTGGGAAAGGACACCGCAAGATCGAACCCAAAGCTAAGCACTTCTCCCATGGCAAGAACTACCAATCTAGTTGGCCAAACCAAATGCATAATTCGAAGAGACTTGCAAAGATAACCAATCATACATAAAAGAATTCAGAGAAGATTCAAATATTATTCATAGATAGACTTGATCATAAACCCACAATTCATTGGTCTCAACAAACACACCGCAAAAAGAAGATTACATCGAATAGATCTTCACAAGAGAGGGGGAGAACTTTGTATTGAGATTCAAAGAGAGAGAAGAAGCCATCTAGCTACTAACTATGGACCCGAAGGTCTGAGGTAAACTACTCACACTTCATCGGAGAGGCTATGATGATGTAGAAGCCCTCCGTGATGACGGCCCTCTTCCAGCGGAGCTCCGGAACAGGCCCCAAGATGGGATCTCATGGATACAGAAAGTTGCGGCGGTGGAATTAGGTTTTTGGCTCCTGTTCTGATCGTTTGGGGGTACGTGTGTATATATAGGAGGAAGAAGTACGCCGGAGGAGCAACGAGGGGCCCACGAGGCAGGGGGCGCGCCCTAGGGGGCGCGCCCCCACCCTCGTGACCGCCTCTTTTGTTCCTTGGAGCAGGGTCCAAGTCTCCTGGATCACGTTCGGTGAGAAAATCACGTTCCCGAAGATTTTATTCCGTTTGGACTCCGTTTGATATTCAGTTTATCCGAAACACTGAAATAGGCAAAAACAACAATTCTGGGCTGGGCCTCCGGTTAATAGGTTAGTCCCAAAAATAATATAAAAGTGGAAAATAAAGCCCAATATAGTCCAAAATAGTAGATAATATAGCATGGAGCAATAAAAAATTATAGATACGTTGGAGACGTATCATGTAACGAGCGACGGCTGGGGTCCTGGCGCACTCTATATAAGCCACCCCCTCATCTGGCACAAGGGTTCGCACCCCCTGTAACTACCACGCATAATCCAGTCGACCAAGCCTCCGGGCACCGAGATGTAGGGCTGTTACTTCCTCTGAGAAGGGCCTGAACTCGTAAACCTTGCGTGCACAACCTCGCTCTAGCTAGGACCTTGCCTCCTCCTACATACCCCCTATTATATTGTTAGACTTACTCCCACGACAGTCGGCGCCCACCTTGGGGCCGGTGTCTTAGCGACTTCCGGCGAGGTTGTATTTTTCCGATCTTCTTCAACTTGGTTTCTGGCGGCGGTTTGGCTTTGGGCCGCGAGATCCGACTCGGCGCTCTCGTCTTCATCGTCGATGACTCTGCATGGTTACAAGAGGATCCCCTCGACGTCGAGGCCCTTCCCATCCACGGGGCGGCGCACTTCCGTGCGAGTGCCTGCGGCGTCCTCCTGCAGTAGCCGTCGATCCAGTATCGGTCGGCTCCCGCATCATCCACCCTTCTAGCTGTACACCACCGCAAGAGAACCTGGTCGATCGCGGCTTCAGTCCTGGGTGAAACATGCGGTGGCCCGCCAGTCGGCCAGCCCACAAGTCGTGGCAATCGAGCCTGACGAATCTCTCTACGGACTATTCAACCTGTCGACTGGTTCCACTGAGACTCTGTCCGAGTGCGGGAGTAGGGACCCAGTGGTGGAGGTCCTTATGGTCGACACGCCGTGCAGCCCGCCTGGTTTTCGACATAGTGGTAGCGGCCCGTCTCGCGACCATGATGAGTATCACCCCAAAGCCCTCACTTCGGAGCAAAGGGAAGAGTTGCATCGCCACAACGTGGATGCGTTCCACACTCCCATCATCGGTGAGACCTTTGAGGCTTGGGCCTTGGAGACTGCATGCCTGGCTACCTTGGCTGAGCGCCCACGCCTGGAGAATCTTCAACATTCACTCGATGAGCGCGCCTGTCGTCAGATCCCGGAGTCCAGTCGGCGGAATCGACAATTGTTTCCGCCTGAACCTCAGGTATATCGTACATCGATCCAGAATCTTGCAGCTACAACCCGTATAGCAGAGTCAATTCAACTGTCCCGTTCAGAAGCTGGTAGAGGTTTGCTGTAGATCCGTGCATTGCTCCGGGCAGCGGGTGAACAAAATTCTGCCGTTTCTCAGTCGCGCAACAAGATTCGTAGCAGGTTCGTGGTTGCAGATACAGTTCAGTCGGCTCATAGTCCAAGATCGCCTACATGGCATGAGGATCGTGGACACCGCCAAGATCAGCACATGGGTCGGGGCCATGGACTATACGATCATCGAGTCGACCGTGATGACCGCCGTCGAGTGCCAACGCCTCCTCCGAGAGGCGGATCGTACCCGCCCCAGCGGTATGATGACAGACGCCCGTATGGTGATGAGCGGAGAGCTCCGGTCGACCCAAGGGAACCTGGATTTGATGCGAGATCTCTTCTCGTACAAAATCTAGTCGACCGGAATCGAGCATACAGAGAAGGACAAGATGTTCACCACCCGAGTGGAAGCTGAGTGCATGTTTCTGGTCCCGAGTGCTTCAGCAGAGCTATCCGAGCCGCAGAGATCCCGCCCAACTTCAGATTGGCGACGGGCGTGACCAAGTTCACCGGTGAGTCGAAGCCCGATACTTGGTTAGAAGATTACCGAGTGGCAGTGTAGATCGGCAGCGGCAATGACGATATAGCTATGAAGCACCTCCCCTTGATGCTGGAAGGTTTGGCCAGAGCTTGGTTGAATCGGTTGGCTCCTGGTAGTATTTTCAGTTGGGATGAATTGGCCTGAGTGTTTGTCAGAACATTTGAAGGCACTTGCAAATGGCGTGCAGGGCTGACCGAATTATAGCATTGTGTCTAGAAACTGAACGAAACTTTGAGAGATTATATCCAGAGATGGACCACTCTTCATCATACCATGGAGAATGTGTTAGAGCATCAGGCAGTTTGCGCCTTCAAGGAGGGCGTTCGGTACAGAGAGCTTTACCTGAAATTCGGTCGGACAGGAGACATGTCCTTGGCTCGGATGATGGAAATAGCCACTCGGTATGCTAACGGCAAAGAAGAAGACCGACTCCGCAGTGGCAAGAACAAGCCAGTCGCCCAGGATACCGGAGGAGGAAATTCCAGTCGGAAGCAGAAGCGCAAAGCCGAGCCCGCAGGTCCTGGTGAGGCCGTAGTTGTGAACCAAGGGAAATTTAAAGGAAAGCCTTAGGGGCCATGGATCCCAAAGAAAGTGAAAGATCAAGCGGGAAATGATGTGCTTGATCTGCCGTGTGACATACACACCAAGAAAGATGAAGGGGGAAACCTGATTTACCCCAAGCATACCACTCGACAATGTCGACTCCTAATTCAGAGCTTTCGAGAGGGTCAGCCCAGTGAAATAGAAAAGGAATCTGATAAGGATGAGGACAAGGAGGAGGATGATGGTTACCCCAATGTCAATGCCACTTTAGTGATTTTTGCTGACACCGAGAGCAAAAGTCGACTGAAAGTCATAAACAGAGAAGTAAACATGGTTGCTCCGGCAACGACGACATATCTAAAGTGTTCAAAAAACTCCCATTACATTCGACTAGTCTGATCACCCAGCGCACGTTGCTACCCCCAGGAGGCAAGCGTTGTCGTCGACCCGGTCGTTGGGGGCACCCGATTGACCAAGGTTCTGATGGATGGTGGCAATGGTTTGAACATTCTGTATGCTGAGACCCTCCAAGGAATGGGCATTTCGATGTCCAAGCTCAGTGAAAGCAACATGAGATTCCATGGAGTCATCCCAGGAAAGAAAGCCGATTCACTTGGCCAGATCACTCTTGATGTCGTTTTCGGTATTCAAAGAATTACTGTAAGGAAAAGTTGACTTTTGAGGTGGTGGATTTCCACAGTGCCTATCATGCTATTCTGGGCAGAACTGCATATGCTCGTTTTATGGCTCGACCATGCTACATGTATCTCAAGTTGAAAATGCCTGGCCCCAGAGGCGTGATCACGATCACAGGAAATCGGCAAAGGGCTGAAGAATGCCTCCAAAAGGGCTCGAAGATCGCCGATGAGCAGATGGCAGCTGTGGAAATGGAAGAGTACCAGAAAAATGCAGATCCAAGTGATTTGTTGCGAGCTAAGAAGCCTGCTTTAGAGTCCGCATTTCAGTTGCCTGGTAAGACAAAACCTGTCCATGTTCACCTGACTGATCCCAATGCTGCTCCGACCCACATCTCAACGACACTCGACAGCAAATAGGAAGAAGCGCTCATCTAGTTCCTCCGTGAGAACTGGGACATCTTTGCATGGAAACCATCTGACATGCCGGGTGTGCCTAGGGGACTGGCTGAGCATCGTTTGCGCGTCGACCCAAAAGCGAAACCTGTCAAAGAGCATCTCCGTCGGTCCATCGTGGAGAATAGGAAAGCAATTGGTGAAGAAGTGGCTCGACTTCTGGCAGTTGAGTTCATCCGCGAGATATACCACTCCGAGTGGCTCGCCAATGTTGTTATGGTCCCTAAGAAAGATGATTCACTTCGTATGTGCATCGATTTCAAACACATCAATTGGGCCTACCCGAAAGATCATTTCCCTCTACCCCGCATCGACCAGATTGTCGACTCGACTGTGGGGTGTGAGCGCTTGTCCTTTTTGGACGCATATTCTGTGTATCATCAGGTCTGACTGTATGGGCCCGACGAAATAAAAATAGCCTTCATCACCCCATTCGGTTGTTTTTGCTATGTGCCTTTTGGTCTCAAGAATGCTGGCGCCACTTTCATGTGCATGATTCAGAAGTGCTTGCTCACTCAAATCAGTCGGAATGTGGAAGCATACATGGATGCCATCATGGTCAAGTCACATAAAGGTTCCGACCTACCGACTAACCTCGCTAAAACCTTTGCCAACTTGAGAAGATATGATATCAAGCTCAACCCGTCAAAATGCACATTTGGAGTTCCAGGTGGAATGTTACTCGGTTTCCTCATTTCCGAACATGGGATTGACGCAAACCCGGAAAAGGTTGGGGAAATCCTCCGAATGAAACGCCCTGTGTGTGTCCACGATGTTCAAAAGCTTACTGGTTGTTTGGCTGCGTTGAGTCGATTCATCTCTCGTCTCGGTAAAAAGGCATTTCCTCTTTACCGATTGATGAAGAAGTCTGACAAATTTGAGTGGACTCCTAAAGCCGAAGCAACTTTTGAAGAGCTCAAAGCCCTGCTTTCCACCCAGCCGGTGCTTGCCGCCCCAATCAGCAAAGAGCCTTTACTACTGTACGTTGCAGCCACTAGACAAGTTTGTCAGCACAGTGCTCACGGTCGAGCGGGAAGAAGGCAAAGCCTACGAAGTTCAACGCCCAGTGCACTATATTTCTGAAGTCTTGACTCCGTCCAAGCAGAGATATCCGCATTATCAGAAGCTTGTTTATGGAATTTACTTGACCACAAATAAAGTTGCACACTATTTCTCATACCACTCGGTTTCAGTCGTCAGCGACGCTCCATTATCAGAAATTCTGAACAACAGGGACGCAACTAGTCGAGTGGCAAAGTGGGCGATTGAACTCCTTCCGTTGGATATCAAGTTTGAAGCAAAGAAAGCAATCAAGTCCCAAGCAATAGCAGATTTCCTCGCCGAGTGGATTGAACAGCAGCAACCGACCCAGACCCACTCGGAACATTGGACTATGTTCTTTGATGGATCCAAGATGTTGAATGGCTCTGGTGCTGGTGTGGTTCTAGTATCCCCAAGAGGTCATAAGCTCAGCTATGTCCTCTAGATTCACTTTGATTCTTCAAAGAATGAATCTGAGTATGAGGCACTTTTGTATGGGTTGCGTATGCGTCCGTCGCCTACTGGTCTACGGCGACTCAGACTTAGTGGTTAATCAAGTGATGAAGGAATGTGATATCATGAGCCCAGCTATGACTGGTTACTGGAAAATAGTTAGAAAGTCGGAGAAGAAGTTTGAAGGGTTGGTGAGAGAGTCCTGGATTAAGGGGTCCTCGGGCGTCCGACCTGTTGGACATGGGCCGAACTGATGGGCCGTGAAGATACAAGACAGAAGACTCTCTCCCGTGTTCGGATGGGACTCACCTTGGCATGGATGGCAAGCCTGGTGTTCGGATATGAAGATTCGTTTCTCTGTAACCGACTTTGTACAACCCTAGCCCCCTCCGGTGTCTATATAAACCAGAGGGTTTAGTCCGTAGAGGCAATCATAATCATACATGCTAGACTTCTAGGGTTTTAGCCATTATGATCTCGTGGTAGATCAACTCTTGTAATCCTCATACTCATCAATATCAATCAAGCAGGACGTAGGGTATTACCTCCATCAAGAGGGTCCAAACCTGGGTAAAACATTGTGTCCCCTGCCTCCTGTTACCATCGACCTTAGACGCACAGTTCGGGACCCCCTACCCGAGATCCACCGGTTTTGACACCGACATTGGTGCTTTCATAGAGAGTTCCACTGTGTCGCCGTCAGAAGGTTCGATGGCTCCATCCATCATCTACAACGATGTGATTGCATCCGTACACTTTGGTACACTGTAGTTCTCAAGGGGCTTTATTGCGCCCAATACTACGGCACCAAGTCTGAACACTTTTATAGTATAGTTCGGCCCCCAAATTTAGCATTATATGCATCGACTCTGAATCATGTCTTTGGTCAATAGTTGGGTTGCCCGGCTCCTGTGGTTACTACCTTACGTTCTGCTCTATCGACTAGGGTAGTAAAGGGAGAACTACTGCGATTGTGTCCTGGTTTATCTTGATGAGCAGCTCAGTAGAGAAAGCGGAAAACTGACTGTCATGATGCAGCGTGAGCCGGTCAGCTCTTCGGAGGTTAAAATCTCTTGTGATTTTTTCCGCATTATGCGACGGATCGGCCTTCACCCGATCAGGTGTCTACAACACCCTAGTCCGGACTAACGAATACTAGGGGCTGCTTGTCACAGCCCAGTTCAGCCCTTGCTTGATTTGCTTGTTCATCATGCCATCATATTTAAATTCCAAAGAAACTTGAACTGGGGATTGCCTAAACCCTAGCATTAAAGGAATTCACTAGGTTCAACCAAAATATTTCCAGTAAATCCAAATGGCTTTAAAAAATGTTCATCATTCTTGGAAAAAGCTAGAAACAGTAACCAGAGGTGATGCACATTTTTGCGTGAAATATTTGGGCTCTGGATTAAATCATACTCTATTTGCATTTGGGCATTTAAATGCTATTAAATATTTTAAATGCTCAAATAATCATAAACTAAATGTTTACTGTAGGATATATTCCCAACAGTGATCATGAGTAGTTTCATGATTTTTGGAAGTGTCTAAGTATTTTTAATAAAGCCCTAAAGACTACAGAATAATAGAAAACAAAATTAAAACAGAAAGCAGAGAGAGAGAGAGAAAGCAAACCTGGCGGCCCAGCTCTGGCCCAGCACTGTTGGCCCAGCACACCTCCTTCCCTTGTCTTCTTCCAGCTGCTGCCAGGAGGACGCCGGGCGTGTGCTCGACGTGCGCCGGCCACCTCCACCTTGCCTGCCTATCTCCTTGCCACCCCGAAGCACCTAGAGGACGCCACGCACCCCCCCGGACCGCTCTCACTCTCTCCTCTGCTCATCCTCTCCTCTGCCGCCCTATCTCTCCCGCGACCGAACGCCGCCATCGCCGCCGCTCGTCGTCGTCGTAGCCACAACCACCCCCTCGCCTCTCTGACATGTCCCCGAGCTCCGCATTGTCGCCCTCTTCTTCCACTTCGAGCCAAGCAACTGGGGAAGCACCGCATCGCCATCCCTGACGCCTTCTTCAACCTCAGGACTGCCGGCCATCTTCGTCAAATTCGTCGGCTCCGGACCGTCCCCGACCTCGCCGAGCGTCCCCTCGTCATCACCGTGAGCCACTGACCTTCTCCCCTAACTCAGCATGCTCGCCCCCACGCCGTAGCGTCGTTCCCCACGAGCACCGAAGCCGCCGTCCGCCATTGCTGCTGCACGCATAGCCTCCGTGCTCCCCTGGCCTCACCTTGCTGCTCTTAGTGCTCCTCGTGTCTAGCAGGTGCTGCCCAGCCTCTCCATTTGCTCCCTGATGCACCATAGCGACGCGCCCATGCACCACCGAACACCACCGCCGCCAAAGCTCGTCGCCGGCATGAGTTCCGGTGACCCCGCGACCTCCCACTTGGTCCTCTGGATGCGCAAGAGCAAGGGCTATCCCCTGGTGCCCTCAGCGCGCCAAGCTGACACCTCTAGCGCAAGTCCGGCGTGCCCCCGCCGTGTCCTGTGGTCGCCGCCGGCTGGTCTCCGGTGGCTGACGTGGCACCATTAGTTTAGGTGCTAATCGCGTTTAGTCAGTGTCGTGTGTCGATGACATATGGGCCGCACGCCCTTAACTAACCACGGTTTAACCCCTGTTTAGTTTAAGCTAACCACACGGGCCCCACAGGTCAGTTTGACCCGGCCACATCACACATTGACCGACCCCACACGTCAGTGCTGACGTGGCTGTTGACCTGACCCCACCTGTCGGTGACCCAGACAGCACAGTGTGACTGACCAGTGGACCCCACTGGTCAGGTTTGACCTGGCACGCTCAGTTGACCGCTGACGTCACAGTGAGGCAACGCTGACACAGTTAAACATTTTCTGGATTTAAAATAATTCAGAAAATTCCAGAAAATAGTTAAAACTTCAAAAAATCATAGAAATTAATCTATAACTCCAAATGAAATAATTTATATATGAAAAATGATCAGAAAAATCCAATCTATCCATCTGTATTGGTTTCATGCATGTTAGAGCAACTTAATATTGCAGTTTAGATATATCTAGATAATTCACTTATATGAGTTCATATTTTGAGTTTGCATTTGAATCTTTGATTCAAATGAACTCAAAACACCATGTTTATAGCTGCATTAGCCAAAACACACTCATCTTGCCATGTCACATTATGCATCATATTGTTGCATTGCATTGATGGTGTTTCCTCTCTATTGCCGGTGTTGTTCCCCCTCGGTAGACGTTGTTGCGATGTTTTGATCGTTGACACTGATGAAGACTCAATGCTATCTTCAGAAGTGCCAGGCAAGCAAAACCCCCTTGTTCATTCCGATACAATCCCAGTCTCTCACTCTTGCTCCCTTTTACTACATTAGGACAACAACGTTTCATCTGTTACTTGCTGCGGTAGTTGAACCCCTTATCCTCTCCATGACCTGTCATTGCCACAGTAAATAGATGAAACCCACTAGCATGAGTAGGAGTTGTTTGAGCCCTGATGTGCCTACTCATTCATGCTTGTTTGTCATGCCTGCTATTGCTTAGAGTTGTGTTAGGTCTGATTCATCGAGGATGAATTGGAACAGTGATGAACATGTCCTACTGTGTGTGAGCTAAGTGTGTGAACACGATTTGGTAAAGGTAGCGGTGAGAGGCCATGTAGGAGTACATGGTGGGTTGTCTCATTGAAACCATTCTGAGGAACTGAGTTTTGTGTTTGTGATCCATGAACAACTACTACCACGCATTGGGCCCGAAACCAATGGACCCTCTCGACTTATTAACTGCCCTTGTCCTCTGTCCAGGAGTTGCAACTAGTTTCTGGTGTTTGTAGGATATGTGTTGGCGGCCGTGCGTAGCGCTGACCCTAGGGGTGGGCTATGATGTGGTAGATACACCGTGGCACGGTGTACCGGGCGCCCGTTTGGTGTCTCAGGAACCCTGCACACATCGTTTGGGGCTGTGAGCGTAACTCCGGCCGGATCTCCTCGCGGATGGAACCCGAATAGGCGATAAACCTGGACTAGAGACTTGTGTGGTTAGTCAGGTCATGGCCGACTCCCTCGTTAGGCTTCCGCTTGAAGGTTGCTGAGATACACGACGTGTACATGGTGGTAAGTGGCGAGAGCGTGTGTGAAGAAGTACACCCCTGCAGGGTTATAAATGATCTATTCGAATAGCTGTGTCCGCGGTAAAGGACTTCTGGGTTGCCTATAACAGTTCATAGACAAGTGAAAGTGGATACTCTAAAACTCGCAAGATAAGTGTGAGTACTATGGATGGCCTTCTCGTAAGGAGACGGGAGCGGATCCATAGTGGTGTATTGAATGGTGAATATGTGGACTCGTGTGCGCCACCTCAAAAGAGTTGCTTGCAGTCGTAGTTCAGGTTAGCCACTGAGTCAAAGCTGGCTTGCTGCAGTTAAACTCCACCACCCCCTTTATTGATACCGATGCATATGTAGATAGTTCTGATGTAAGTCTTGCTGGGTACATTTGTACTCACGTTTGCTTAATTTATGTTTTGCAGAGAGACATCAGTCTCGCTAGTAGTTCCGTGTGGGCTTCGACATTTAGCTTACTACCTCAGCTACGATCTTGTGCCCTCGACAGGATCTGGTAGATAGTCAGGCTTCTTAGCCTTTTTCATTTGTAGATGTCTGTACTCAGACATGTTAAGCTTCCGCATGTGCTTTGATTTGTATGCTATGAATGTTGGGTCATGAGACCCATGTTTGTAATATCTTGGCTCCTCGGAGCCTAATGAATACATACTTTGAGTCGTAGAGTTATGTTGTGATGCCATGTTGTATTTACACATATCGAGCATATTGTGTGTATGATTGAAATGCTTGGTATGTGTGGGATCCGAAAATTTAGTTGTTATTCCTTGGCAGCCTCTCTTATGGGGAAATGTAGTCTAGTGCTTCCATGAGCCATAGTAGTCCGCTACAGCCCGGTTCACCGGAGTCCTGCTAGCCCAGCACTACTGCTCAGGACACTTGACTGGCCGGCATGTGTTTCACTTTGTTCCTGTGTCTGTCCCTTCGGGGAAATGTCACGCGGTGACATCCGGAGTGCTGCCTAGCCTGCTACAGCCTGGGTTACCAGAGTCCTATTAGCCCAGTGCTATAGCCCAGATTCACACGCTGCTGACCGACATGCTCGAAGTTGATTCATGTATGCCTGTCCCCATGGGTTAGTGCCACTTTGGGTTCACGACTAGCCATGTCGGCCCGGGTTCTCTGTCATATGGATGCTAGCGACACTATCATATACATGAGCCAAAAGGCGCAAACGGTCCCGGGCCATGGTAAGGCGACACCCGTGGGAATACCGTGCGTGAGGCCGCAAAGTGATATGAGGTGTTACCGGCTAGATCGATGTGACTTGGAATCGGGGTCCTGACACTGCTGTCAGTGTCAAAACCGGCGGATTTCGGGTAGGGGTCTCGAACTGTGCGTCTAGGATTGATGGTAACAGGAGACGAGGGGCACAATGTTTACCCAGGTTCGGGCCCTCTCTATGGAGGTAATACCCTACTTCCTGCTTGATTGACCTTGATGAATATGAGTATTACAAGAGTTGATCTACCACGAGATCGTAATGACTAAACCCTAAAAGTCTAGTCTAGCTATGATTATGAGGATTCGGCCTATCTACGGACCTAGCCCTCCGGTTTATATAGACACGGGAGGGATCTAGGGTTACACAAGGTCAGTTACAGAGAAAGGAATCTTCATAGTTGGTCGCCAAGCTTGCCTTCCACGCCAAGGAGAGTCCTATCCGGACACGGGTAGAGTCTTCGGTCTTTGTATCCTTACGGCCCATATCCAATAGGTCAGACACCCAAGGACCCCTTAGTCCAGGACTTCCTCAGCTGCGCCTACATTTCTATTGTCAAACTCCTATGGCTAAGTGAGGGTGATAAAGCCACATAGTCCGATTGCCTGGTTCACTGCGCTAAACACCTCCTTTAAGGACCAAACATTTGGATCAAGAGTGTTTAGGTTTCAACCCGAACACCCCCGTACTACCTACACGGGGGCTGAAGCCGACGACTGGCCAACTCTCAGATTTAATAAAATGGCCGCACAGGAGGTAAAATTCCAAAATAAACAATAAGCATTATATTACATATTAGTCTTGTTTTCATCATACAGGGCGGGATAACATGAAGGTACTCATTCAAAGATAATGTCTTTTGAACACTGGCCCTCTACAACGCGGGATCCCCTGAGGACATCATCAAAATACCACTCCGGCATGGGTGCTCCTTACCAATGGGCTATGCCTCGGTCGCGAGCTTGATGGCGTCCATCTTCGCCCACTGTATCTTGACATGGGCGAAGGCCATCCGCGCACCTTTGATGCAGACCGACCGCTTGATGACGTCAAGCCAGGGGCAGGCATTGACCAGCCGCTTCACGAGCCTGAAGTAGCTGCTGGGTATGACTTCGGCAGGCCATAGCCGGATTATTAAATCCTTCATGGCTAGTTCGGCCACCCTATGCAGTTCCACCAGCTATTTTAGCTGATCACTAAAGGGAACCGGACGTTCTGGCGTAAGTTATTGTGACCAGAACAGCTTCTCTGTCGAGCTCCCCTCTTCGGCTTGGAAGAACTCCGCAGCGTCGGCAACGCTGCGCGGCAGATCTGCAAACGCTCCTGGAGAACTCCAAATCCGGGTCAGTAAGAGAAATCTTCTCTTCACATACTTGCTCTGCATAATAAAGGCCTTACCCGCCGCGATTTTTCTGGCCTCCTGGATTTTCTGGAGGGCGCCCTGGGCTTCAATCCGGGCATTGTGTGCGCTCTGGCAGGCCTTGGCAAGTTTGGACTCTTGATCCGCAATATTGCGCTCCAAGGACTCACGTTTCTGCACAACGTCCTGGAGCTCCTGCTGGACCTCACCAACCCTGGCCTCGTGTTTCTCACGAGCGGCTTGTTCCGTTGCCGCTTTCCCCTGGGCTTCGTCCAGCGCCTTCTTGAGGGCCTCCACTTCGGTCGCCGCTCCTAACAAATATCATGGCACTATGGTCAACACAAATCATTCATCCCTTCTGGATCTACAAAAGGTCATTGCATACCTTGATGATCCTCCAGCTATTTTTTCACGCGGTTGAGCTCTTCCTTGGTCCGCTCCAGACTCTGCTTCAGTTCAGATACCTCATCAGCATGAGAGGTCACAACCAGCAAAGACGCCTGCTTATTCACATAGACACGTATGGTTAGTCTCCTGCGAAAATTAGTTGATCCTCTATCCGACTTTTCTTTTCGAACACCGAACAATGTCTCAGGGGCTACTGTCTATACTACGACATTCTTTTTATATAATTGCGTCGCTTACGTCAAAGCCTGTTAGAAGGCTTGTGCAGGCTTCGGTCAGTCCGCTTTTAGCGGACTGAATCCTCTCAATCACCATACCCAGGAGGGTACGGTGTTCCTCAACAATGGAAGCACTTCGCAGCGCTTCCAATAGAGTATCCGGTGCCACTGGATGGACAGAGGTCACTGGTGGAATCAGTGCGCCTCCTTCTTTCGAAGGAGGCTGCTTGCCGGATTCTATAATTTTTGATTGTTCCATGCTATTATATTATCTGTTTCGGATGTTTATGGGCTTTATTATACACTTTTATATTATTTTTGGGACTAACCTATTAACCCAGAGCCCAGTGCCAGTTTCTGTTTTTTTCCATGTTTTAGAGTATCGCAGAAAAGGAAAATCAAACGGAGTCCAATTGACCTGAAACTTCACGGAACTTATTTTTGGAACGGAAGCAATCCAGAAGACTTGGGGTGTACATAAGGGAAGCAACGAGGAAGTCACGAGGTAGGGGGGCGCGCCCACCCCCTGGGCGCGCCCTCCACCCTCATGGGCCCCTCGTGGCCCCCCTGACGTATTTCTTCCTCCTATATATACCAATATACCCTAAAACCATCGGGGAGCAGAATAGATCGGGAGTTCCACTGCCAGAAGCCTCTGTAGCCACCAAAAACCAATCTAGACCCGTTCCGGCACCCTGCCGGAGGGGAAATCCCTCTCCGGTGGCCATCTTCATCATCCCGACGCTCTCCATGACGAGGAGGGAGTAGTTCTCCCTCGGGGCCGAGGGTATGTACCAGTAGCTATGTGTTTGATCTCTCTCTCTCTCTCTTGTGCTCTTGAGGTGGTACGATCTTGATGTATCGCGAGCTTTGCTATTATAGTTGGATCTTATGATGTTTCTCCCCCTCTACTCTCTTGTAATGGATTCAGTTTTCCCTTTGAAGTTATCTTATCGGATTGAGTCCTTAAGGATTTGAGAACACTTGATGTATGTCTTGCGTGGGATACCTGTGGTGACAATGGGGTATTCTATTGATCCACTTGATGTATGTTTTGGTGATCAACTTGCGGGTTCCGCCCATGAACCTATGCATAGGGGTTGGCACACGTTTTCATCTTGACTCTCCGGAAGAAACTTTGGGGCACTCTTTGAAGTACTTTGTGTTGGTTGAATAGATGAATCTGAGATTGTGTGATGCATATCGTATAATCATAGCCACGGATACTTGAGGTGACATTGGAGTATCTAGGTGACATTAGGGTTTTGGTTCATTTGTGTCTTAAGGTGTTATTCTAGTACGAACTCTATGATAGATTGAAGGAAAGAATAGCTTCATGTTATTTTACTACGGACTTTTGAATAGATCGATCAGAAAGGATAACTTTGAGGTGGTTTCGTACCCTACCATAATCTCTTTGTTTGTTCTCCGCTATTAGTGACTTTGGAGTGACTCTTTGTTGCATGTTGAGGGATAGTTATATGATCCAATTATGTTATTATTGTTGAGAGGACTTGCACTAGTGAAAGTATGAACCCTAGGCCTTGTTTCAATGCATTGCAATACTGTTTGTGCTCACTTTTATCATTAGTTACCATGCTGTTTTTATATTTTTAGATTACAAAAACCTTTATCTACCATCCATATACCACTTGTATCACCATCTCTTCGCCGAACTAGTGCACCTATACAATTTACCATTGTATTGGGTGTGTTGGGGACACAAGAGACTCTTTGTTATTTGGTTGCAGGGTTGCTTGAGAGAGACCATCTTCATCCTACGCCTCCTACGGATTGATAAACCTTAGGTCATCCACTTGAGGGAAATTTGCTACTGTCCTACAAACCTCTGCACTTGGAGGCCCAACAACGTCTACAAGAAGAAGGTTGTGTGGTAGACATCAAGCTCTTTTCTGGCGCCGTTGCCGGGGAGGTTAGCGCTTGAAGGTATATCTTTAGATCTTGCAATCGAATCTTTTTGTTTCTTGTTTTAGCACTAGTTTAGTTTATAAATGAAAACTAAAAAAATGGAATTGAGTTTGCCTCATACACTTCATCTTTTTAATATCTTTCGTGAGTATGATGTAAAGGAAAATTGTGCCAAAGTGTTAGAAGAAGAATGCATTAAAATGTTTGGCACTAAATCTTTGAATGATGAGCATGCTTGCAATGTTGTTAGTATGAATTCCTTTAATATCCATGATGCTAATGATATGCAAATACACAAGCTTGGGGATGCTATGTTTGATGAAGATGATATTTTTTGTCCCCCTAGTCTTGATGAGCAAATTTATTTTGATGATAGCATGCCTCCTGTTTATGATGATTATATTGATGAAAGTGGGTTTGGAAGAGTGTCAACTTTAGGAAGTGATGATCCCACTATTTTGGAGGTTGTTGAATCTTATTGTGATAATTATAAAAGTGGATTTGGAGAGATCATGACTTTACTTAGTAATGATTCCACTATTTCGGAAGAGGTTCTAATTGATTATGAGAACAAAGTTGCTATCTATGATGATTATTGTGATGACTTGTATGCTATTAAGAATAATGATAACCATGAAACTTTTCATCAAGATTTTAGTTTTCAATTGGATTATGCCTCACATGGTAATTATTTTGTTGAGGTTGCTCCCACTATTATCCATGAGAAGAATTTTGCTTGTGTGGAGAGTAATAAAATTTCTATGCTTGTGGATCATGAAAAGAATGCTTTATGTGATGGTTATATTGTTGAATTCATTCATGATTCTACTGAAAATTATTATGAGGGAGGAATATATGCTTGTAGTAATTGCAATAATACCAAGTTTCCTCTCTATGTGCTTAAAGTTTTAAAGTTATGCTTGTTTTGCCTCCCTATGCTAGTTGATTGTTGCTCCCATAAATTGTTTGCTCACAAAATCCCTATGCATAGGAAGAGGGTTAGACTTAAATGTGCTATCCATATTCTTCATGATGCTCTCTTTATGTTTCAATTTTAATCTTTTATGTGAGCATCATTGAAATCATCATGCCTAGCTAGGGGCGTTAAACGATAGCGCTTGTTGGGAGGCAACCCAACTTTATTTTTGTTCCTGTTTAGTAATAAATAATTTATCTAGACTCTGTTATGGTTGTGTTTTTTGTGTTTAATTAGTGTTTGTGCCAAGTAGAACCTTTGGGAAGACTTGGGGAAAGTCTTTGCGATCATGCTGTAAAAAACAGAAACTTTAGCGCTCACGAGAATTGCTGCCAGTTTTTATTGGAGAGTGCAATTGAGTTAATTATTTTTGCAGATGATTAATAGACAAATTAATCAGGTCCACCAGTTTATTTGAGAATTTTATGAGTTCCAGAAGTATACGTTTGATACAGATTACTACAGACTGTTCTGTTTTTGACAGATTCTGTTTTCTATGTGTTGTTTGCTTATTTTGATGAATCTATGAGTAGTATCGGAGGGTATAAACCATAGAGAAGTTGGAATACAGTAGATATTATACCAATATGAATTTATAATGAGTTCACAACAGTACCTAAGTGGTGATTTATTTTCTTATACTAACTGAGCTTACGAGTTTTCTGTTAAGTTTTGTGTTGTGAAGTTTTCAAGTTTTGGGTAAAGATTCGATGGACTATGGAATAAGGAGTGGCAAGAGCCTAAGCTTGGGGATGCCCAAGGCACCCCAAGGTAATATTCAAGGACAACCAAGAGCCTAATCTTGGGGATGCCATGGAAGACATCCCCTCTTTCGTCTTTGTTCATCGGTAACTTTACTTGCAACTATATTTTTATTTACCACATGATATGTGTTTTGCTTGGAGCGTCATTTTATTTTATTTAGTTTTGCTTGCTGTTTGAATAAAATACCAAGATCTGAAATTCTTAAATGTTAGAGAGTCTTCACATAGTTGCATAACTATTTGACTAATCATTGATCTTCACTTATATCCTTCGGAGTAGTTTGTTGTTGCTCTAGTGCTTCACTTATATCTTTTTAGAGCACGGTGGTGGTTTTATTTTATATAAATAGATGAACTCTCATGCTTCACTTATATTATTTTGAGAGTCTTTAGAACAGCATGGTAGTTTGCTTTGGTTATGAAACTAGTCCTAATATGATGGGCATCCAAGAGGGATATAATAAAAACTTTCATATGAAGTGCATTGAATACTAAGAGAAGTTTGATACTTGATAATTGTTTTGAGATATGAAGATGGTGGTATTAGAGTTATGCTATTTGAGTAGTTGTGAATTTGAGAAATACTTGTGTTGAATTTTGTGATTCCCGTAGCATGCACGTATGGTGAACTGTTATGTGACGAAGTCGGAGCATGATTTGTTTATTGATTGTCCTCCTTATGAGTGCCGGTCGGGGACGTGTGATGGTCTTTTCCTACCAATCTATCCCTCTAGGAGCATGCACGCAGTACTTTGTTTCGATAACTAATAGATTTTTGCAATAAGTATGTGATTTCTTTATGACTAATGTTGAGTCCATGGATTATACGCACTCTCACCCTTCCACCATTGCTAGCCTCTCTAATACCGCACACCTTTCGCCGGTATCATAAACCCACCATATACCTTCCTGAAAACAGCTACCATACCTACCTATCATGGCATTTCCATAGACATTTCGAGATATATTGCCATGCAACTTTCCACCGTTCTGTTTACTATGACACGCTCCATCATTGTCATATTGCTTTGCATGATCATGTAGTTGACATTTTAGTTGTGGCAAAGCCACCGTTCATAATTCTTTCATACATGTCACTCATGAGTCATTGCACATCCCGGTACACTGCCGGAGGCATTCATATAGAGTCATACTTTGTTCTAGTACCGAGTTGTAATCATTGAGTTGTAAATAAATAGAAGTGTGATGATCATCATTAATAGAGCATTGTCCCAAAAAAAGAAAGGCCAAAAAAAGAGAAAGGCCAAATAAAAAAGAAAGGCCAAAAAAAGAAAAAAAGAAAAAAGAAAGGCCAAATAAAAAAAATGAAAAAATAAAAGGGACAATGCTACTATCCCTTTTTCCACACTTGTGCTTCAAAGTAGCACCATGATCTTCATGATAGAGAGTCTCTTGTTTTGTCACTTTCATATACTAGTGGGAAATTTTCATTATAGAACTTGGCTTGTATATTCCAACAATGGGCCTCCTCAAGTGCCCTAGGTCTTCATGAGAAAGCAAGTTGGATGCATACCCACTTAGTTTCTTTTGTTGAGCTTTCATACATTTATAGCTCTAGTGCATCCGTTGCATGGCAATCCCTACTCACTCACATTGATATATATTAATGTGCATCTCCATAGCCTGTTGATACGCCTAGTTGATGTGAGACTATCTTCTCCTTTTTGTCTTCTCCATAACCACCATTCTATTCCACCTATAGTGCTATATCCATGGCTCACGCTCATGTATTGCGTGAAGATTGAAAAAGTTTGAGAACACCAAAAGTATGGAACAATTGCTTGGCTTTTCATCGGGGTTATGCATTATTTAAATATGTTGTGTGGTGAAGATGGAGCATAGCCAGACTATATGATTTTGTAGGGATAGCTTTCTTTGGCCATGTTATTTTGAGAAGACATGATTACTTTGTTAGTATGCTTGAAGTATTTTTATTTTTATGTCAATATTAAACTTTTGTCTCGAATCTTATGGATCTGAACATTCATGCCAATATGAAGTGAATTACTTAGAGAAATATGTTAGGTAGCATTCCACTTCAAAAATTCTGTTTTTATCATTTACCTACTTGAGGACGAGCATGAATTAAGCTTGGGGATACTGATACGTCTCCAACGTATCTATAATTTTTGATTGTTCCATGCTATTATATTATCTGTTTTGGATGTTTATGGGCTTTATTATACACTTTTATATTATTTTTGGGACTAACCTATTAACCCAGAGCCCACTGCCAGTGCCAGTTTTTGTTTTTTCCCTTGTTTTAGAGTATCGCAGAAAAGGAAAATCGAATGGAGTCCAATTGACCTGAAGCTTCACGGAACTTTTTTTTGGAACGGAAGCAATCCAGAAGACTTGGGGTGTACGTAAGGGAAGCAACGAGGAAGGCACAAGGCAGGGGGGCGCGCCCTCCACCCTTGTGGGCCCCTCGTGTCCCCCCTGACGTATTTGTTCCTCCTATATAGACCAATATACCCTAAAATCATCGGGGAGCAGAATAGATCGGGAGTTCCGCCGCCAGAAGCCTCCGTAGCCACCGAAAACCAATCTAGACCCGTTCTGGCACCCTACCAGAGGGGGAATCCCTCTCCGGTGGCCATCTTCATCATCCAGGCACTCTCCATGACGAGGAGGGAGTAGTTCTCCCTCGGGGCCGAGGGTATGTACCAGTAGCTATGTGTTTGATCTCTCTCTCTTGTGTTCTTGAGGTGGTATGATCTTGATGTATCGCGAGCTTTGCTATTATAGTTGGATCTTATGATGTTTCCCCCCACTACACTCTTGTAATGGATTGAGTTTTCCCTTTGAAGTTATCTTATCGGATTGAGGTTTTAAGGATTTGAGAACACTTGATGTATGTCTTGCGTGGGATACCCGTGGTGACAATGGGGTATTCTATTGATCCACTTGATGTATGTTTTGGTGATCAACTTGCGGGTTCCGCCCATGAACCTATGCATAGGGGTTGGCACACGTTTTCGTCTTGACTCTCCGGTAGAAACTTTGGGGCACTCTTTGACGTACTTTATGTTGGTTGAATAGATGAATCTGAGATTGTGTGATGCATATCGTATAATCATACCCACATATACTTGAGGTGACATTGGAGTATCTAGGTGACATTAGGGTTTTGGTTGATTTGTGTCTTAAGGTGCTATTCTAGTATGAACTCTATGATAGATTGAACGGAAAGAATAGCTTCATGTTATTTTACTACAGACTCTTGAATAGATCGGTCAGAAAGGATAACTTTGAGGTGGTTTCGTACCCTACCATATTCTCTTCGTTTGTTCTCCGCTATTAGTGACTTTGGAGTGACTCTTTGTTGCATGTTGAGGGATAGTTATATGATCCAATTATGTTATTATTGTTGAGAGGACTTGCACTAGTGAAAGTGTGAACCCTAGGCCTTGTTTCAACGCATTGCAATACGGTTTGTGCTCACTTTTATCATTAGTTACCTTGCTGTTTTTATATTTTTAGATTACAAAAACCTTTATCTACCATCCATATACCACTTGTATCACCATCTCTTCGCCGAACTAGTGCACCTATACAATTTACCATTGTATTGGGTGTGTTGGGGACACAAGAGACTCTTTGTTATTTGGTTGCAGGGTTGCTTGAGAGATACCATCTTCATCCTACAGCTCCTACGGATTGATAAACCTTAGGTCATCCACTTGAGGGAAATTTGCTACTGTCCTACAAACCTCTGCACTTGGAGGCCCAACAACGCCTACAAGAAGATGGTTGCGTAGTAGACATCAAGGCCGCCCTTTTCTTCCTTCCCCCTCAGGGGGGGGGTTTGCTTTCCTCTTCCTAGTCATCGGTGCCAGGAGGGGAGTGGGTTTCGGCATCTTCGGAGCTCACGTTCGAAGTGCCCTTATTGCAGAGACCACCCCTGGTCCCCTTGGCCTTCTTCTCCGGCGCTTGATAGGGCACCGGAACCGGCATCTTCTTCAGAAGCGGGATAGCTGGTTCTTCGGGCAGTGGAGCCAGACACCGAATCTGGTCCGCCTTCTTTGTCCAACCTTGAAAAAACAAATAGCGAAGCTTAGACATCTTCCTTCACTACAAAAAAAGACACATCTGTGACATTTTGGGCCGAACGAAAATCTTTTCTGTCATACTTATGACACTTCTATGATGATAATTGTGACAAAACCCGGTATCATCATAGATGTGGTGGGGTCCTACTTCTATGACAAAAAATCATGACAGAAAATGGGCTTTTCATCCTGGGCGGGCCGGAGACGCAGCTGCATGACATTCTTTGGGCCGTCCATGATAGAAAAAACCATGGTAGAACCGAGGGCGCGGAAAATATCGGGGAGTCCCCGGTTACAGTGGGTGGTCGGGGGCCGAGCGATGCGCGTTTCTCTCGTACGTACGCGCGTGTGTGCGAGGCGTTGGGCTCTAATTGAACCCAAGCGGTCGATCGAAGGCTGTTAACTGAACCCGATTGAGTGATTCCTTCGCTACTGCTACTAACTGAAGCCGATCGATGCTGCCTTTGGATGAATAGTGAGCGTTGCGGGGGGGGGGGGTGGTGGTTTGGATGAACAGTTCCCGGTGGGGGTGGATGAACAGGACCCTGTGGTGTTGCCTCTGGATGAACAGTACCTCGATCGATCGAGCCGGTTGGGGCTGGATGAACAGGACCCCCGTGGAGCGCAGGATGAACAGGACCACCCCGTGGAGGGCAGGATGAACAGTAGATAGTGGAGGGCAGGATGAACAGTAGCCCGTGGAGGGGTGGTTAAACAGGAGCCCATGGAGAGGGCTGGTTGAACAGTAGCTGGTGGAGTAGCGCACGGTGGAGGCTGGATGAACATGAGCCCGTGGATGAACAGTCGCAGGTGGAGGCTGTACGTACGTGTACATCGACCAGTATGTACTTACACGTTCGCGACCATAATGACAACACTACGTATGCTTTGACCAGGTGGGTCCTGACTGTCAGGCACTTCCTTGCGTGTGAAGATGTAGCTGGTGGGTCCCAGCAGTCAGGGGGCGAATCGTTTTTTTGCCCGGACGCACTTCCTTGCGTGCGAAGATGTAGTTGGTGGGTCCCAATAGTCAGGGGAAAACGTTTTTTTCGCGAAATACGGTGGACCGTCCGGTGGGTCCCCGCTAGGTGGAGGAATAATTATTTTGCGCGTAATAAGGAGGCACTTCCTTGCTGCGGCCGTGGACCCAGCTGTCAGCCTCTCCATGTACAGTCCACGTCCGATGGAAGCCGTTCATTGACCATGTTAACCACGCCACGTCGAGAGCACCAGGGCGGTGGACGACGGCAAGGCCTAGTAAGGGGACGACACGGAGCCGGGGAAGACGTGGCAGTGGATGCCCACGCGTAGAGGAGTACGAGGGTTCACTAGTTCGCTGCTGTGTGAGGCTGCCGTCGCCACAGAATAACAGGAGGTGTGGGTGAGTAGAGGGATGGCCTGGCCAGCGGTGGGAATAGTAGGGGGCGGTGAGGCCTCCGCGGCAGCACAACCGGCCACGGGAGGCAGGAGCATGCGGCACGACCGGCACTGCTTTGGGCGGCTGGAGCAACAAGACCAGAGGTTGAAGAAGCACTACGGCCGTTGGATGGACATCGTACGGTCACTGGAGCTAGAATCATTCATATTGACTAAGTTGACAAAGCAATCCGTCCCCGTCAACTTAGTAGGCCCACAAGTTAGCCTCCCACCAAGGTGGGTCCCAACTAGCAGGGGGAGTATTCATTTTTTATGCGTAATAAGGAGGCACTTCCTTGCATGTGAAGATATAGCTGGTGGGTCCGACCTGTCAGCGGTGGGAACGTTTTTTCGCGAAATACAGAGGCCCTTCCGGTGGGTCCTAGCTGTCAGGTGGAGGAATCATTATTTTGCGCGTAATAAGGAGGCATTTCCTTGCGTGCGGCCGTGGACCCAGCTATCAGCCTCTCCACGCATAGTCTACCTCCGATGGTGTTGTTCGTTGACCACGTTGACCACTCCGTGCCGAGCGCATCCAAGGTGGTGGACGACGGTGAGGCCCCGGACAACAATGAGCCAGAGATGGGAAGACGCGGGAGTAGAGTCATAGACGGAGAGGTGTACGAGGGTTAACTGGTTCTAGTGCGGTGTGGTTCGGCAGTCGGTGGAGAAGAATAGGAGGTGTGGAGCGGTGGAGGGATGGCCTGGCCAACGGTGGAGTAGCGCTTCACAGCGAAGCGTGCTAAGCAGAGCTGCTAGCAGCAGGAGGCGGGAGCAGGTGGTCCCGACAGCGCTAGAGGAAGAAGACGAGAGATTGAAGATGGATGCCAGTCGTTGGATGTAAATCCAACGGCTAACGATGTTAGAATCATTTTTTGACTAAGTTGACAACGATTTGCATTGGCTTCGGCCTATTGGCCCACATTTCAGCCTCCAAAAATGTGGCACGTATTCAACCCATTTTTCAGAATTTACAGTCTTTTTTTTGCGGGGTAGAATTTACAGTCCATTTGATCTTTCTTTTGAATTATAGTCCGTTAGCTGGGCTGGGTGAACAAATAATGTAGCTTCCATGCGGCCCATTTATGTTTTTCCTAAAAAAATACAGGCCATTTTCACTTTCTTGAAATACATAATTTTGCTGGGCTGATTCTAATTATAATGTTGGGGTGGGCGCAGCAATGTTATCAAAAAATAAACAGGGGCTGAGCATTTTGTTATATATATTTAAATAATAAGTGATTTATTATTTTATTGGTCCTTAAATCTTACCAAGCTTTTGTACACAATCACCAGGATTTTCGTTGCCAAAGAAATCCAGGATTTTATTGTTAAGAAATTATTTTTATAAGTTAACAAGATGTGGGATATTGTTTTCTTACATATGTAAGTATCTGATAAATATATGATGACAATAAAAATAATATATAGTAACATATAAAATAATTTAAATATATATAATATAGTTAGAAGGGAAACATAAGTTGGACGAGGCGTTCCTATTCTTATATAGAAAAAGAGAACAGATCTCCGCGTTTTCTTCAAAACAAAATACATAAATTGGGCTGCCGATGTTTCAGGAAAAATAAAACCTCGGATGGGAGGTCCATAGGCCGGTCGATACATGATGGCCCTCAAGAAAATACAAACAACCTTATGGACCTCCCATCTGAGGTCGTGGGCTGCGCATGTTAAAAAAGAAAGCCTAGACGGGGAAGCCCAAAACCCAGCTGGTACTTGCTGCCCCAGTCATAATAAATGATACGTGCCAGCTCCTCGGCTTCGTTGTGAATTTATCTCCTATAGTAACTACGTTGAAGCACCTAAAAAATGTAACTATGTTGACAAACCCGTGGGCCCCAACATCAGTATAGCATTAGGAGAAAATATTTTTTCGATGAGGCACTTGCTTGCGTACGGCCATAGACCTGGTGGGTCCCGACTGTCCGCCTCTCCACGTACAGTCCTCTCTAGATTCCTCTCGTTTGTTCAGCATATTCACAATGGCAGATAGCGGCGTCGCGGTGAGCGCACAAAGGCGCATGATGAGATCCGACAACCTGAGGAAGTGCCTTATTACTAACTAAACAACTGAACTAGCCCAGTGGCTGAGTGACACTACCCGACAGCTGTTCCGCCCGGGTTCGATTCCACCTGTGCAGAGAAAATATCTCCAAATTTTTTGCCTCTGCCTTTATTGACATATGGGTCCCAATTGTCATCTACGCACACCACGTCCTACACTTGCCAAAACTTTGTCCCTCATTTTCTTTGTTTTTCGCACACTCGACATTGTGTGGGCATTTTGAAAATAGCATATCTTTTTGACCGTGCATCATATGAAGATGTGCTATGCATGAATGTTGATCAGCATGATGTTAACTAGCTGGTAGTTCCAGTTTCGACCATGAATAAAACTTCCAGCATGATGTTAACACTGTTTGAAAAGGCCGTGTTAATATAAATGCTCTGCCTCTGAAAGTTGCAGTTTCTTATCTGAAAATGCACTTGGAGTTTCTTATCTGAAACTGAAACTTGCAGTTTCTTCTCTGAGAATCACATTGTCTGCACTTTTATACACCTATGAAACTACATTTTTTAAGTGCTAAAAATAGATATCTAGAATTCATAAAATACTTCATATGCTCAATACTGCAAATCTGAAATTCAAAAGACATTCATATCTGAAAGTACTCTCAAAATACACAACACAAAACACAATTCACAACCTGCAAATACTAACAACCCTAAGCTCCTCCCGACAATTCACAACCTGCCCTACTATTGGTCCGGGGGGGGGGGCAAATCCCTCCTATTCCTTGGCGGCAGACAGCCGCCCCGTGAGATGATGTGAACGGTGAGGGAGAGCATGGCGGGGAAGCGTCGTCGGGCCAACTGCTTTTCTCCTCTTGCAGTTGGGTTCGGTCGACGAAGACTCCAATGGCTCGCTCTGGCACGTCACCCTCACAAACGACACCCTGTAGATGCTCGATCCTTCAATCTCTGGTGGATGCTCCATCTGGGATCGATACTCCCACCACCGCGCCCTCATGATCGGATTCGGTGAATCTGTTTGCTCCATGGCCCAGAGGAGCAGCTCTATGTACTCCCGCGCGACTCCCTCCAGGAGTATCGCTGCCTTTTCGCTCTGTTGCAGATATTTGGCCATGGATGTCGTCGTCGCCGCTAGTTGGTCCTTGTTGTCAAACCAAGACTGTATCTCCAACATCCTAGCTAGCTTCACAGGGTCGCCGTCTGCGATCCTCAGGTATCGGTTGTACTCCTCCATCGATCTACTTCTCCACAGCACCTTCATTCGCCGGTGGTGGTTTTTGAATGGAAGAGGAGAGGATCAATGCTGGTTTTGGTTTAGAACGGGAGAGGAGCGATGCTGGTTTTGGATTGGAACAGGAGAGGAGGGGCGGTGGTTTTGAAATGGAAGAGGAGAGGAGCGGCGCTGGATTTAGATTGGAACAAGAGAGGAGCGGCGGTGGTTTAAGAGGAGAAGAGCGAAAGAGCGGCGCTCGTCTTGGAAGTATTTTTTTTGTTTTGCGTATTTTGGGTCAAAGTTTGACCACGTACTGTATTTTACAAGCAAAATGTGAATGCATGTCACCAAAAATTGTATCGTTTGGTCCGTATCTGAATGTACTTTCAAATCATATCATTTTTGCAACATATAACATATATTTTATTTGCGAAAATCATGGTCAACTATGACCCAGAATAAAAGGTAGACTAGTTAATGTGGGGTCGCTTTCTTAATTGAAGGGTAAATTGATTTTGATTTTGATCCAGTCACAGCACGCCGGCCCTCTCGTCCAATCCAAAATCGCTACCGCACGCTCCTCTCCCTCTTCTCCATTGCAAAACCACGACCTCTCCTCTCCATCATCTCCATTCCAAAACCACCATCTCGCCTCTCCCTCTTCTCCATTGCAAAACCACCTCCTCTCTCCTCGGACGAGGATCCCCTGACGTAGCCCATCCTACCATTGAGACATTGACACATGGGTCCCACCAAGCGTGGGGCCCACCTGTCAGCGACCGAAAGGCAGGGGAACCTCTCCTCTCCATCATCTCCATTCTAAAACCACTGTCTCGCCTCTCCCTCTTCTCTATTGCAAGACCACTATCTCTCCTCCCATCTTCCAAAGATAGAACCGGACAACTCAGAAGGACATCTATGGAGGGGATGCAGCAGTGAATCTGGCAGATCGCCGGTGGCGACCAGGCAAAGTTAGCCAGGTTGAAGGAGATCCTTACTTGGTTTGACAATGAGTGAGAGATTTCGAGGACGGTGAGGGCCATGTGGCAATGTATGCGAAAGAGCGAGACGACGGCGATGAGGGCGGCGATGTACTCCTCGGCGGCAGTCACGCCGCAGTCCTTCGAGTTCATCGAGTATCTCCTATGGGCGATGGAGCAGACAGATTTTCCCGAGGCAAAAGTCAGGCGGAGGTGGTGGGCGTACAGGTCGAAGGTCGAGCACCCAGAGGATAACGAATCGATTGAGTATGGTGTGCCGTTCGTGAGGGTGCAGAGCCAGCCGGAGCCACAGGAGTATTCGTTCTCCCACCACAAGAGGGTCCCGGATGGCGCGACGTTGCTTCCCCGCCATTCTCCACAGTTCCCTCGATGCTCGCCTCGTTTCAACGGCGTCGGTAGGGTTTAAGGTAAGCTTCACACTAACCTAATCTTCCATCTGCTCACGCTTACAATCAGTGTGACAACTAATAAAAATCATGCTTACAATCAGTCTCCGAGTACTACGCCAATCACCCTAAAATAGCTCTGGACCTTTGGGTCAAAGTTGTGACACGGTGTACAAATAAAGAAAAATAGAATGGTGCTTCTTTCAGAAAAGAGTACACCCCTAGAAAACTGCCAATATAAGCTACTAGTATTTTTTTAAGTCTAAGCTACTAGTATTTGGTTAGAGGATTTGCTGCCGAGAAAGATCCGTCCACAGTGAGCGCCACGCATCCCACTAATGGTGGTGGATGCCAATGCTTAGATGGCTGGTGTCAGTAATTTTTACTTGGCACCTCGCACTCTGCATATATGCCGGTTCCTGCTACCTCTTGAGCACTGCGTTGGTTTTCCCCGAAGAGAAAGGGATGATGCAGCAAAGTAGTGTAAGTATTTCCCTTAGTTTTTGAGAACCAAGGTATCAATCCAGTAGGAGGCTACGCGTGAGTCCCTTGTACCTGCACAAAATAAATAAATCCTCTCAACCAACGCGAATAGGGTTGTCAATCCCTACACGGCCACTTACGAGAGTGAGATCTGATAGATATGATAAGATAATATTTTTGTGATAAAGATGCAAAGTAAAATAAAGGCAAAGTAAAAAGCAAAGGAAATAACTAAGTAATAGGAGGTTAATATGATAAAGATATACCTGGGGGCCATAGGTTTCACTAGTGGCTTCTCTCGAGAGCATAAGTATTCTACGGTGGGTGAACAAATTACTGTTGAGCAATTGACAGAATTGAGCATAGTTATGAGAATATCTAGGTATGATCATGTATATAGGCATCACATCCGAGACAAGTAGACCGACTCCTACCTGCATCTACTACTATTACTCCACTCATCGACCGCTATCCAGAATGCATCTAGAGTATTAAGTTAAAAACAGAGTAACGCCTTAAGCAAGATGACATGATGTAGAGGGATAGACTCATGCAATATGATGAAAACCCCATCTTGTTATCCTCGATGGCAACAATACAATATGTGCCTTGCTGCCCCTACTGTCACTGGGAAAGGACACCGCAAGATTGAACCCAAAGCTAAGCACTTCTCCCATTGCAAGAAAGATCAATCTAGTAGGCCAAACCAAACTAATAATTCAAAGAGACTTGCAAAGATAACCAATCATACATAAAAGAATTCAGAGAAGATTCAAATATTGTTCATAGATAGACTTGATCATAAACCCACATTTCATCGGTCTCAACAAACACACCGCAAAAAGAAGATTACATCGAATAGTTCTCCACAAGAGAGGGGGAGAACATTGTATTGAGATCCAAAAAGAGAGAAGAAGCCATCTAGCTAATAACTATGGACCCGTAGGTCTGAGGTGAACTACTCACACTTCATTGGAGAGGCTATGGTGTTGATGTAGAAGCCCTCCGTGATCGATGCCCCCTCCGGCGGAGCTCCCGAACATGCCCCAAGATGGGATCTCGTGGATACAGAAAGTTGCGGCGGTGGAATTAGGTTTTTGGCTCCGTATCTGATCGTGTGGGGGTACGTAGGTATATATAGGAGGAAGGAGTACGTCGGTGGAGCAATAGTGTCAGGACCCCGATTCCAAGTCACATCGATCTAGCCGGTAACACCTCATATCACTTTGCGGCCTCACGCACGGTATTCCCATGGGTGTCTCCTTACCATGGCCCAGGACCGTTCGCGCCTTTTGGCTCACGTATATGATAGTGTCGCTAGCATCCATATGACAGAGAACCTGGGCCGACATGACTAGTCGTGAACCCAAAGTGGCACTAACTTACGGGGACAGGCATACATGAATCAACATCGAGCATGTCGGTCAGCAGCGTGGGAATCCGGGATGTAGCACTGGGCTAACAGGACTCCGGTGAACCGGGCTGTAGCAGGCTAGGCCGGACTCCGGGTGTCACCGCGTGACATTTCCCCGAAGGGACAGACATAGGAACAAAGTGAATCACATGCCGGCCAGTCAAGTGTTCCGGAGCAGTAGTGCTGGGCTAGCAGGACTCCCGTGAACCGAGCTGTAGCGCACTACTATGGCTCATGGAAGCACAAGACTACATTTCCCCATAAGAGAGGCTACCAAGGATGAACAACTAGGTTGTCGGATCCCACACATACCAAGCATTTCAATCATACACACAATATGCTCGATATGTGTAAATATAACATGGCATCACAACATAACTCTATGACAAGTAACTCTTTTGAGGTGGCGCACACGAGTCCACATATTCACCATACCAATACACCACTATGGATCCGCTCCCATCTCCCTACGAGAACGCCATCCATAGCACTCACGCTTATCTTGCGCATTTTAGAGTATCCACTTTCACTTTTCTATGAACTATGCAAGGGGTCCAAGTTTCCATATCCGAGGAATCTGGCTATTCGAATAGATAATGATAACCCTACAGGGGTGTACTTCTTCACACACGCTCTCGCCACTTATCGCCCTGTACACGTCATGTACCTCGGCAACCTTCAAGCGGAAGCCGGGCGAGGGTGTCGGCCACGACCTGACTAACCACACAAGTCTCTCGTCTAGGTTTATCGCATATTCGGGTTCCATCCGCAAGGAGATCCGGCTAGGGTGTTGCTCACGGCCCCAAACAATGTGTGCAGGGTTCCCAAGCCCACCATCCGGGTGCCACTTGGTACACCGTGCCACTGTGCCTAGTCTGTCCCAAGCCCACCTATACCGGGTGCCACTTGGTAGACTACTAACACTACCTACAAACACCAGAGACTAGTTGCAACTCCTGGACAGAGATCGAGTTGATTAATAAGCCAAGAGGGGCCGAGTTACCGGAACCCAATGTGTGGTAGTAACTATTCATGGATCACAAACACAGAACTCAGTTCCTGAGAACGGCTGCAATGAGACAACCCACCATGTACTCCTACATGGCCTCTCACCACTACCTTTACCAAATCGTGTTCACACACTTAGCTCTCAATTGTAGGACATGTTCACCATGTTCCAATTCATTCCCGATGAATCAGACCTGACTCAACTGTAAGCAGTAGCAGGCATGACAAAAAGCATGAATGAGTAGGCACATCAGGGCTCAAACAATTCCTACTCATGCTAGTGGGTTTCATCTATTTACTATGGCAATGACAGGTCATGCAGAGGAGAGGGGTTCAACTACCGCAGCATGTAACAGTTGAATCGTTGTTGTCCTAATGCAGTAAAAGAGAGCAGGAGCGAGAGAATAGGATTGTATCGGAATGAACAAGGGGGTTTTGCTTGCCTGGCACTTCTGAAGATAGTATAGTTCTTCATCGGTGTCATCGATCACATCGTCGGAACCACGTCTATCGAGAGGGGACAAACACCGGCAAATAAGGAAGAACACAATCAATGCAATGCAGCAATATGATGCATGATCATGACATGGCAACATGCCAGTGTTTGGGCTAATGCATCTAGCAACCAGATTAAATGAAGTTGGTTTGAACCAGAGGTTCAAATTCAAACTCCATGTAAGGCATTTCAAATGCCATTTATTGATTTGTCCAATTCAGCAGCTATAAGTTGTTCTAACATGCATGAAAATGCCACCGATGGATATATTGGATTTTTCTGATCATTTTTCATATATAAATTATTTCATTCTGAGCTACGGTTGAATTTCTATGATTTTTAGAAGTTTTAACTAATTTCTGGAATTTTTGAATTATTTTAAATACAGAAATTATTTACTGCGTCAACATGACGTAACCATGAGGTCAGCAGGTCAACGGCACTAGTCCAGGTCAAACCTGACGTGTGGGGCCAGTCAACTACCAAGTCAGCACGGTCAACTCTGGCAAGTGGGTCCCGCTGGGTTATAAACTAATCTTAACCAGGAAAATTAGGCCGCTGAGTTAAACATGCGGGTCCCACTGTCAGTGACTCTAGGGGGGTTAGTTAGGTGCTAATGACGGTGCCACGTCACCAGCCATCGGAGTTGGACGCCGACGACCAAACCCGACGGCGGAGGATCGTCGGAGTTGCTCGGGACGGCGCTACAAGGTCGGCTCGACGCCCTGGAGGCACCAGAGGGATGCCCGTCCTCGCGCGCATCCAGGAGATCACGCGGGAGGTTGCCGGGTGGCCGGAGACGATGGCCATGGCAACCATGGCGGTGGCCGGAGCTCGGCTTCGTCGGCGGGCTAGCTGGCGGACGCAAAAGACGGCGGGGTTAGGGGGAGGGTGTGGCGGAGCTTACAGCGGGCCGATAGAGCAGCTTAGGGGGCTCGGGGACGCGCTGACGACGGCCTACGGTCGCCGGAGATTTTCACGGCCGAGGGTTGAAGAAGCAGGCGAGGACGACGGTACAGGCTCCCGACATCGTGCGGCTCAGCGATGAGGAAGAGGACGGCGAGGCAGAGCTCGGGGACGCGGAGAGGGAGCGAGGGAGTGGCTGCGGCCGTGGTGGAGCTTGTCGGTGGCGGCGGCGCGGTTCGGTGAGGTGGGGAACAGCGAGGGGGAGAGAACCAGAGGAGGGAAGAGAGGGCAGCGAGTGAGGGAGAGGAGAGAGGGGTCTCGGGGCGTCTCCGTGGCACGTCTGGAGGGGTCGGGGCTGCACGGCTGAAGCAGGAGGTGGAGGCTCGGGCACGGGCGCGTCGACACGCCTCTGCCAGTAGGCAGAGGTTGAAGACAGCGGTGCCCCTGGTGGGCTGGGCCGCCAAGTGGACTAGCCATGTGGGCTGCCCAGGTGAGTGCCAGGTAAGGTTGCTCTGTTTTATTTTTCTGTTATGTTTTCTGTTGTTTAATATTCTGCCACTGTTCAAAATTCAAAACAATTTCAAAACAGTGACAAAACCCTTTGAATAATTTTATGTTGCAGAATGGACATTTCCAAATGCACATAAAATGTTTCAAAGATATTTGAAATTATATTCTAGTTATATGAATATAACTCAAATTCAAATAGCTATTGATTTAAATTCAGAGTCCCAAAAATAAATCCTTAAAAATGTTTCTAAATTCTGGTTTGATATATAGCTCTTGCCAAAATTCTCAAACATTGCAAAAGGACATCTTGGAAACAAAGAATGAAATTTCCATGGTTCTTTGCCCTTCTTTTATTTATGTTTTGAGGCTTCCACTTTCCTCAACTCCAAGTTTCAGAAATTCAGACATGATGCATGAGTGCTCTAGGATGCAACTAATACGAGCAATAATCTAGGGCTGTGACAACTCACCCCCACTAAACAATAATCTCATCCCGAGATTCAAGGCGTGAGGTAAGAAGACAACGAGGACACAAAGCTAACACGATCTTCTCGATCCAACTGCCCTTCTCGGAGATGTTGATCCGCTACATCATATTGATTATGACATCCTTTCCTTCGAGAACTTCATCCAACATGGCGATAAGAGAGCAAGACAACCTCACAAGAATGGGTCATCGATCTTAAAGAACACTAGATCAACTCACGGAATGAGACGTAGAAACATTCTTGAGCTGAGACACAGGACACACATCGGGAGGGATGGAAGAAACAGATGACGGAGGTTCAATTTGGTAGGCAACAATTCCACGCTAGAGTAGGATGGTGCATGGTTTCAAAGTAGCGAGGAGATTGATTTCCATGATTCCAGAACAGGGCACCTTGGGGGAGGTGACTCGTAAAATAATTACCTTAAGTGGCAATAAGAATTACTTTTGATCCGTAGATCATTGAAACTCTTCATACCAGCCTGAGGCAAATCACAATTGATCGTTTGAAGGAATTTGAGGGGATGGCATACTCAGTTTGGAAAGGAAACTACGGTTATAGAACAACTCGGCAAATGGAAGGCACATTCCAGTTGATACCAAGTGTATAACCTAGTGACTGAGCGTTCTTTCAAGAACTTGAGAATTTCCATATTCATCAAGGTTTTACCAACATCTATGCCAACATCCTGATGACACCTCGTACTACCATGATGAATAACGATGGAGGATGCAGGTGCCGAGGAGGACAACACTTTCTCAGATTTTACCTTAGCGAGGCCAAGGAAACAAAAATCTGGATGATCAACCGAGAGACATTTAGCACTCCGCTTCTAATGTTCTCCTTGATGTACCAGCTTGACCCAATACCATTCGGTATCTAGAACATCAAATAAAGGTCTGACTTCGGAAACTCAAAGAACCCATAAGGAACAACTTATGGACTAAGTCATACCAACTCCTCATGGAAGAGTGGCCAAATTGATGACTCAAGATACTACAATGATAGTGCTTCCAGCTAGGTGCGTCCACTTCACTGGAACCTATATCATAGTTCTTGGAAGAGGTTCCAACCATCATATATGCCTGAGATTCAGATCTGGTTTGTAAAAGGATAATTCAAACAACGTATCTGGAAAAGAAAGTTTGCAACACAAATCGACGAGATGACGTTGCGAGATTCTCGGGAGATGAACTACGATAGCAAGCTCCAAAACATGAGCTGGTTCTGCTACGTAGATGTGAACACGTTGTCCCAGACAAGCATGACCACGTAGTAGTCTTACAATAAAACACTACCGAGTTCTGGTTGGGAACCATCATCGAGGATATCGAAGTCTTGTGCATGATCTAGAATTAACACAACAGACTCCTTTTCCTTGGGCAAATCAATCACTGGCTTGGTGTGCTAGGGATACATATAGAATGAAGGTTGCAAGTCTCCAAACCACATAATACTTCGCACATGTGCATGACTGACTTGGGATGATTCTAGAGGAAGCAAAAACAATCTTTCTCGAATTCACGGCGGCAACTTACACCAAGTGCACGTGAATTAGAGGAAGCCACTTCTTTCATCCAAACATAGACTTCATGAACGGGACACGAAGAAAATGCTTACACAAGTATCCAAGACTATCTTGATGTTCAACATGAATCATGGAGAAGATAAAGATGTTGTCGATGGGCTCAACAACAACTCATCCAGGTTTCCATATACATGGAATTCCACAATTTGTGAAGAAGGTGATATCATTGGTCAGACCCAAAAGATATAATGGTGTATGCTCGAGGGATCAACCACGAGTAAGACAACATTACAGATATCATTGGTTCCGATTTGATTTGATGATAGCCCACACTCAAATCAAAGTTTTGACAAGACAATAGATCCAACAACTGATCACAAGGACCAATCGATGAATATATCATCTTTCTTGAACACACACACACACACAAAAGATGTCCCTTGTGATGAACTAGGTTAGGCAAAGCTTTTATCTTCCAACTCTCCAAGTTGTTGTTTAGCTTAACCAACGAGCTCAGGGGTACCCAACACAGGTTCTTGGAAAAGGGTGGTTTATAAGAAAACCAACTTGATCGCGAGCTCAACATAACGGCCAGGGGACAACCTAGTGATACTTCCGAGAGGATATTCAGAAAATCACGAACCACCGATATGTTATTAAGCTCGGGAACAATATTGCTTCTCAAGGCAAGACGACATGATCATAAGAGAAAGGGATTCAATCATAACTCAAAGATTGAAGAGTGCACCAGAAATAAGGACAAGGTAGCACGATCAATCCTAGTATAGTGATTCGATAAAAAACACGCTAAGAATGATATTAATGTCCATTAACTACCAAGCAACACGGTTGCTAGGAGTATTGATTTCACACATCATGGTTCACTTGTCGGCATTCCGGTTGCGACAACACGGAACCGAGGAATGAAAAATGATGGCAAGAAGTATCACTGCATCAAGAATTCATAAGAGTTGATGCAATTCCTATGATATTCTCGACATGACGAGGGTAATACTCCAGGGTAGAACAGACCAAAAACTAGATTGGCATTTTGATCTGTGGAATACAACTACTTTGACCCAATCCTAGAAATGGATGAGGTGCCGGAGTTTGTTTCTCCTAGTCATTCCAGAACAGAATGGCTTGACGGACCATAAGAATAATATGCATCGATAACACGAATGCACAACTAGCCCTGACTATCAATTGGTAGCCGAGGGCCAGAAAACAACTAAAGAGGGACAATTCAAAAGAACATCTGATTTTTTTAGTTGTGGATGCATAGATTAGTATGTCGAGCAAAGCTCAACATTTCTTTCGGATAACCCATGCAGAAAGTTAGAACTGGCAGATTCACAATGTAGCACGAAGAACTCATCAAGAGCACTCTTATTGTGATCTTTTGGTTCAAAAGAACTTCTGCCATAAGCAGTTCATGGTACTTGGAAGAAGGAAATACCACGGACCTCGAGGACTATCGCAAGGTTACTAATATCCTAAAGGAACTAGCAAACACTATCAACACGAGATAAGTAGAGTGAATCTCGGGTTCAAAAACCCAGAAATAGAATACCTACATACTAAATAACATCAGGGGATGCTTTCAAGAAAGGTGGCCAGAATTATCACACAGGGGATATAAAGCATTGCTAGAATAGTGTGTGGTTCGCTAGAATGCCTAGGGTCATAATACTAGCTCCAACATATATGTCAAGGCAATAGAGTACCTCAACTCACCGATTAGTGTGCTTAATCTGGTCCAAAAGGACATCAGGAACGGAAGGAAGGGATTTGCAGATGCATCAGACTGTTTAGAAATCTGGGATGACTCGGACAACATAACGGTTGTAAATGCTCAAAATGATTTGAGACATCCTGCAAAATGGTGGCATAACCACTCAACATCACAATATCAAGGTTCGAGACCCATTGACGATACACAGAAGTAGTAGGAACTGAACTGAGGCCTGAAACCATCAATCCTAGGCAACTACGGTTTAGTAACACATCATCCTGAGAGATAGAAGAGAAGCCTAATTCTCAACCCCGTAGAAAATATAAGATGACTCAGATCAGAAGGTCATGAGGATAAGGAGTAAAAAGAGCCTTACGTTCCCATCCACAATCAATTCCCTTATATAACTAAAGCATTTCTAGACACGACTTCGACCAGCTTGGCTTGGTAATCCTACAGGCAGTCAGGATCTGATACCAAAGTTGTCAGGACCCCGATTCCAAGTCACATCGATCTAGCCGGTGACTCCTCATATCACTTTGCGGCCTCACGCACGGTATTCCCATGGGTGTCGCCTTACCATGGCCCCGGACCGTTCGTGCCTTTTCTCTCACGTATATGGTAGTGTCGCTAGCATCCATATGACAGAGAACCCGGGCCGACATGACTAGTCATGAACCCAAAGTGGCACTAACTTACGAGGACATGCATACATGAATCAACATCGAGCATGTCGGTCAGCAGCGTGCGAATCCGGGCTGTAGCACTGGGCTAACAGGACTCCGGTGAACCGGGCCGTAGTAGGCTAGGCAGGACTCCGGATGTCACCGCGTGACATTTCCCCGAAGGGAAAGACACAAGAACGAAGTGAATCACATGCTGGCCAGTCAAGTGTTCCGGAGCAGTAGTGTTGGGCTAGCAGGACTCCGGTGAACCGGGCTGTAGCAGACTACCATGGCTCATGGAAGCACAAGACTACCAAGGATGAACAACTAGGTTGTCGGATCCCACACATACCAACCATTTCAATCATACACACAATATGCTCGATATGTGTAAATACAACATGGCATCACAACATAACTCTACGACTCAAGGTATTTATTCATTAGGCTCTGAGGAGCGAGATATTATAAACATTGGTCTCATGACCCGACATTCAGAGCATACAAGTCAAAGCACACGCGGAAGCTTAACATGTCTGAATACAGACATCTACAAATGAAAAAGGCTGAGAAGCCTGACTATATACAAGATCCTGTCGAGGGCACAAGATCGTAGCTGAGGTATCAAGCTAAACGTCGAAGTCCACACGGAACTACTTGCGAGACTGACGTCTCTCTGCAAAACATAAAATAGGCAAACGTGAGTACAAATGTACCCAGCAAGACTTACATCAGAACTAGCTACATATGCATCAGTATCAACAAAGGGGGGTGGTGGAGTTTGACTGCAGCAAGCCAACTTTGACTCAGTGGCTATCCTAAACTATGACTGTAAGTAACTCTTTTGAGGTGGCGCACACGAGTCCACATATTCACCATACCAATACACCACTATGGATCCACTCCCGTCTCCCTACGAGAACGCCATCCATAGCACTCACACTTATCTTGCGCATTTTAGAGTATCCACTTTCACTTGTCTATGAACTATGCAAGGGGTCCAAGTTTCCATATCCGAGGAATCCAGCTATTCGAATAGATAATGATAACCCTACAGGGGTGTACTTCTTCACACACGCTCTCGCCACATATCGCCCTGTACACGTCATGTACCTCGGCAACCTTCAAGCGAAAGCCGGGCGAGGGTGTCGGCCACGACCTGACTAACCACACAAGTCTCTCGTCCAGGTTTATCGCCTATTCGGGTTCCATCCGCAAGGAGATCCGGCCAGGGTGTCGCTCACAGCCCCAAACGATGTGTGCAGGGTTCCCAAGCCCATCATCCGGGTGCCACTTGGTACACCGTGCCACTGTGCCTAGTCTGTCCCAAGCCCACCTGTACCGGGTGCCACTTGGTAGACTACTAACACTACCTACAAACACCAGAAACTAGTTGCAACTCCTGGACAGAGATCGAGTTGATTAATAAGCCGAGAGGGGCCGAGTTACCGAAACCCAATGTGTGGTAGTAACTGTTCATGGATCACAAACACAGAACTCAGTTCCTGAGAACGGCTGCAATGAGACAACCCACCATGTACTCCTACATGGCCTCTCACCGCTACCTTTACCAAATCGTGTTCACACACTTAGCTCTCAACGGTAGGACATGTTCACCACGTTCCAATTCATTCCCGATGAATCAGACCTGACTCAACTCTAAGCAGTAGCAGGCATGACAACAAGCATGAATGAGTAGGCACATCAGGGCTCAAACAATTCCTACTCATGCTAGTGGGTTTCATCTATTTACTGTGGCAATGACAGGTCATGCAGAGGATAGGGGTTCAACTACCGCATCATGTAACAGTTGAATCGTTGTTGTCCTAATGCAGTAAAAGAGAGCAGGAGCGAGAGAATAGGATTGTATCAGAATGAACAAGGGGGTTTTGCTTGCCTGGCACTTCTGAAGATAGTATAGTTCTTCATCGGTGTCATCGATCACATCGTCGGAACCACGTCTATCGAGAGGGGACAAACACCGGCAAACAAGGAAGAACACAATCAATGCAATGCAGCAATATGATGTATGATCATGACATGGCAACATGCTAGTGTTTGGGCTAATGCATCTAGCAACCAGATTAAATGAAGTTGGTTTGAACCAGAGGTTCAAATTCAAACTCCATGTAAGGCATTTCAAATGCCATTTATTGATTTGTCCACAGCAGCTATAAGTTGTTCTAACATGCATGAAAATGCCACTGATGGATAGATTGGATTTTTCTGATCATTTTTCATATATAAATTATTTCATTCTGAGCTACGGTTGAATTTCTATGATTTTTAGAAGTTTTAACTAATTTCTGGAATTTTTGAATTATTTTAAATACAGAAATTATTTACTGCGTCAACATGACGTAACCATGAGGTCAGCAGGTCAACGGCACTAGTCCAGGTCAAACCTGACGTGTGGGGCCAGTCAACTGCCAAGTCAGCACGGTCAACTCTGGCAAGTGGGTCCCGCTGGGTTATAAACTAATCTTAACCAGGAAAATTAGGCCGTTGAGTTAAACATGCGGGTCCCACTGTCAGTGACTCTAGGGGGGTTAGTTAGGCGCTAATGACCAAACCCGACGGCGGAGGATCGCCGAGTTGCTCAGGACGGCGCTACAGGGGTCGGCTCGGCGCGCTGGAGGCACCAGAGGGATGCGCATCCTCGCGCGCATCCACGGGATCACGCGGGAGGCTGCAGGGTGGCCGGAGACGATGGCCATGGCAACCATGGCGGTGGCCGGAGCTCGGCTTCGTCGGCGGGCTAGCTGGCGGACGCAAAAGATGGCAGGGTTAGCGGGCTGATAGAGCAGCTTAGCGGGATCGGGGACGCACTGACGACGACGTACGGTCGCCGGAGATTTTCACGGCCGAGGGTTGAAGAAGCGGGCGAGGACGACGGTACGGGGCTCCCGGCGTCGTGCGGCTTGGCGATGAGGAAGAGGACGGCGAGGCGGAGCTTGGGGACGCGGAGAGGGAGCGAGGGAGTGGCTGCGGCTATGGTGGAGCTCGTCGGTGGCAGCGGAGCGGTTCGGTGAGGTGGGGAACAACGAGGGGGAGAGAACCAGAGGAGGGGAGAGAGAGCAGCGAGTGTGGGAGAGGAGAGAGGGGTCTCGGGGCATCTCCGTGGCACGCCTGGAGGGGTCGGGGCTGCGCGGCTGAAGCAGGAGGTGGAGGCTTGGGCACGGGCGCGTCGACACGCCTCTGCCAGTAGGCAGAGGTTGAAGACAGCGGTGCCCGTGGTGGGCTGGGCCGCCAAGTAGACTGGCCATGTGGGCTACCCAGGTGAGTGCCAGGTAAGGTTGCTCTGATTTATTTTTCTGTTATGTTTTCTGTTGTTAATATTCTGCCACTGTTCAAAATTCAAAACAATTTCAAAACAGTGACAAAACCCTTTGAATAATTTTATGTTGCAGAATGGACATTTCCAAATGCACATAAAATGTTTCAAAGATATTTGAAATTATATTCTAGTTATATGAATATAACTCAAATTCAAATAGCTATTGATTTAAATTCAGAGTCCCACAAAATAAATCCTTAAAAATGTTCCTAAATTCTGGTTTGATATATAGCTCTTGCCAAAATTCTCAAACATTGCAAAAGGACATCTTGGAAACAAAGAATGAGATTTCCAGGGTTCTTTGCCCTTCTTTTATTTATGGTTTGAGGCTTCCACTTTCCTCAATTCCAAGTTTCAGAAATTTAGACATGATGCATGAGTGCTCTAGGATGCAACTAATACGAGCAATAATCTAGGTCTGTGACAAACAGGGGGCCCACGAGGGTGGAGGGCGTGCCTGGGGGGGGGGTAGGCGCACCCCCTACCTCGTGGCCTCTTCTTTTGTGTCTTGACGTAGGGTCCAAGTCTCCTGGGTCTTGTTCGTTGAGAAAATCACATTCCCGAAGGTTTCATTCCGTTTGGATTCCGTTTAATATTCCTTTTCTTCGAAACCCTAAAACAGGCAAAAAACAGCAATTCTGGGCTGGGCCTCCGGTTAATAGGTTAGTCCCAAAAATAATATAAAAGTGGATAATAAAGCCCAATAATGTCCAAAACAGCAGATAATATAGCATGGAGCAATCAAAAATTATAGATACGTTGGAGACATATCAAGCATCCCCAAGCTTAATTCCTGCTCGTCCTCGAGTAGGTAAATGATAAAAACAGAATTTTTGATGCGGAGTGCTACTTGGCATAATTTTAATGTCATTCTTCTTAATTGTGGTATGAATATTCAGATCCAAAAGATTCAAGACAAAAGTTCATATTGATATAAAAATAATAATACTTCAAGCATACTAACTAAGCAATTATGTCTTCTCAAAATAACATGGCCAAAGAAAGTTCATCCCTGCAAAATCATATAGTTTAGTCATGTTTCATTTTCGTCACACAAGAATGCTCTCATCATGCACAACCCCGATGACAAGCCAAGCAATTGTTTCATACTTTAGTAATCTCAAACCTATAAACTTTCACGCAATATATGAGCGCAAGCCATGGACATAGCACTATGGGTGGAATAGAATATAATGAGGGGGGTTATGTGGAGAAGACAAAAAAGGAGAAAGTCTCACATCAATGAGGCTAATCAATGGGCTATGGAGATGCCCATCGATTGATGGTAATGCAAGGAGTAGGGATTGCCATGCAACGGATGCACTAGAGCTATAAATGTATGAAAGCTCAACAAAAGAAACTAAGTGGGTGTGCATCCAACTTGCTTGCTCACGAAGACCTAGGGCACTTGAGGAGGCCCATTGTTGGAATATACAAGCCAAGTTCTATAATGAAAAATTCCAACTAGTATATGAAAGTGACAAAAAAAGAGACTCTCTATCATGAAGATTACGGTGCTACTTTGAAGCACAAGTGTGGAAAAAGGATAGTAGCATTGCCCCTTTTATTTTTTTATATATTTTTTATTTGGCCTTTCTTTTTTTATTTGGCCCTCCCTTTTTTTCTTTTTGGGACAATGCTCTATTAATGATGATCATCACACTTCTATTTATTTACAACTCAATAATTACAACTCGATACTAGAAAAAAGTATGACTCTGTATGAATGCCTCCGACGGTGTACCGGGATATGCAATGGACCAAGAGTGACATTTATGAAAGAATTATGAACGGTGGCATTGCCACAAATACTATGTCAACTACATGATTATGCTAAGCAATATGACGATGAATGTGTCATGATGAACGGAATGGTGGAAAGTTGCATGGCAATATATCTCGGAATGGCTATGGAAATGCCATAATAGGTAGGTATGGTGGCTGTTTTGAGGAAGATATAAGGAGGTTTATGTGTGAAAGAGCGTATCATATCACGGAGTTTGGATGCACCGGCGAAGTTTGCGCCAACTCTCAATGTGAGAAAGGGCAATGCACGGTACCGAAGAGGCTAGCAAGGATGGAAGGGTGAGAGTGCGTATAATCCATGGACTCAACATTAGTCATAAAGAACTCACATACTTATTGCAAAAATCCACAAGTCATCAAAAACCTCGGTACTACGCGCATGCTCCTAGGGGGATAGATTGGTAGGAAAAGACCATCGCTCGTCCCCGACCGCCACTCATAAAGAAGACAATCAAATAACACCTCATGTTTCAAATTTGTTACACAACATTTACCATATGTGCGTGCTACAGGACTTGCAAACTTCAACACAAGTATTTCTCAATTTCACAACTACTCAACTAGCACGACTTTGATATTATTACCTCCATATCTCAAAACAATCATCAAGTATCAAACTTCTCTTAGTATTCAAAACGCTCTTAAGAAATTTTTACTAACTTTGAATACCTAGCATATTAGGATTTTAAGCAAATTACCATGCTATTTAAGACTCTCAAAATAATCTAAGTAAAGCATGAGAGATCAATAGTTTCTATAAAACAAATCCACCACCGTGCTCTAAAAGATATAAGTGAAGTACTAGAGCAAAACTATATAACTCAAAAGATATAAGCGAAGCACATAGAGTATTCTAAAAAATTCCTAATTATGCATGGCTCTCTAAAAAGGTGTGTACAGCAAGGATGATTGTGGTAAACTAAAAAGTAAAGACTCAAATCATACAAGACGCTCCAAGCAAAACACATATCATGTGGCGAATAAAAATATAGCTCCAAGTAAAGTTACCGATAGAAGTAGATGAAAGAGGGGATGCCTTCCGGGGAACCCCCAAGCTTTGGCTTTTAGGTGTCCTTAGATTATCTTGGGGGTTCCATGGGCATCCCCAAGCTTAGGCTCTTGATACTCCTTGTTCCATAACCCATCAAATCTTTACCCAAAACTTGAAAACTTCACAACACAAAACTTAAAGTAGAAAATCTCGTGAGCTCCGTTAGCGAAAGAAAACAAAATACCACTTCAAGGTACTGTAATGGAATAATTCTTTATTTATATTGGTGTTATACCTACTGTATTCCAACTTCTCTATGGTTTATAAACTATTTTACTAGCCATAGATTCATCAAAATAAGCAAACAACACACGAAAAACAGAATCTGTCAAAAACAGAACAGTCTGTAGTAATCTGTAGCTAGCGCAATATCTGGAATCCCAAATTTTTTAAAATAAATTGCTGGACGTGAGGAATTTATCTATTAATCATCTTCAAAAAGAATTAACTAAATAGCACTTTCCAAATAAAAATGGCAGTAGTTGTCGTGAGCGCTAAAGTTTCTGTTTTTTACAGCAAGTGTAACAAGACTTTCCCCAAGTCTTCCCAACGATTCTACTTGGCACAAACACTAATTAAACACAAAAAACACAACCAAAACAGAGGCTAAATAAATTATTTATTACTAAACAGGAGCAAAAAGCAAGGAATAAAAATAAAATTGGGTTGCCTCCCAACAAGCGCTATCATTTAACGCCCCTAGCTAGGCATAACAAGCAAGGATAGATCTAGGTATTGCCATCTTTGGTAGGCAATCCATAAGTGGCTCTCATAATAGATTCATAAGGTAATTTAATTTTCTTTCTAGGGAAGTGTTCCATGCCTTTCCTTAATGGAAATTGTAATATAATATTTCCTTCCTTCATATCAATAATTGCACCAATCGTTCTAAGGAAAGGTCTACCAAGAATAATAGGACATGAAGGATTGCAATCTATGTCAAGAACAATAAAATCTATGGGCACATAATTCCTATTTGCAACAATAAGAACATCATTAATTCTTCCCATAGGTTTCTTAATAGTGAAATATTCAAGGTGCAAGTTTAAAGAGCAATCATCAAAATCACGGAAACCTAACAAATCACACAAAGTCTTTGGAATCGTGGAAACACTAGCACCCAAATCACATAAAGCATATCATTCATGATCTTTAATTTTAATTTTAATAGTTGGTTCCTACTCATCATAAAGCTTTCTAGGGATAGAAACTTCCAATTCAAGTTTTTCTTCATAAGATTGCATCAAGGCATCAACGATATGTTTAGTAAATGCTTTATTTTGACTATAAGCATGAGGAGAATTTAGAACAGATTGTAACAAGGAAATACAGTCAATCAAAGAGCAATTTTCATAGTTAAATTCCTTGAAATCCATAATAGTGGGTTTAGCATCATCTAGGGTTTTAATTTCTTCAAGCCCACTTTTATCAATTTTAGCATCAAGATCAACAAATTCCGAATTCTTGGAACGCCTTCTAGGTAAAGGTGGATCATATTCAGTCCCACCATTATCAAGATTCATATTGCAAAACAAAGATTTAATAGGGGACACATCAATAACTTTTAGATCTTCATCATTATTTTCATAGCAATCTGGTTTAGCGGCCATCTTATTAACTAAGGTAGCCTGCTTATCCGAAATTTCAGCAGTTAATTTCTCAAGATGAGCAATTTGGGATCTCAAACCATCAAATTCTTTAGACATATCATCAAGCTCTTTATTCATAAAACTCATAAAACTTTTCTGTTCTTTAAGCTCGTTTCTGAGGAAACTATTATGTTCAAATTGCAAAACCATAAAACTCCTGGCATTACTTTCGATCTCTTCAAGCCTTTTAAGATGGAGATCACCAAATTTAGGTCGATCCATTGAGGCAAGCAAGCAAACTAACACACAAGCAAACAAAAAGCAAGCGGGAAAAATAGGCAAATAGAGAAAGAGAGGGAGGATAGAGAGAGAGGGCGAATAAAACGACAAGGGTGAAGTGGGGGAGAGGAAAACGAGAGGCAAATGGCAAATAATGTAATGCGGGAGATAAGGGTATGTGATGGGTACTTGGTATGTTGACTTTTGCGTAGACCTCCCCGGCAACGGCGCCAGAAATCCTTCTTGCTACCTCTTGAGCAGTGCGTTGGTTTTCCCCGAAGAGGAAGGGATGATGCAACAAAGTAGCGTAAGTATTTCCCTCAGTTTTTGAGAACCAAGGTATCAATCTAGTAGGAGGCTACGCGCGTGTCCCTCGTACCTGCACAAAACAAATAAATCCTCTCAACCAACGCGAATAGGGGTTGTCAATCCCTACACGGCCACTTACGAGAGTGAGATCTGATAGATATGACAAGATAATATTTTTGGTATTTTTGTGATAAAGATGCAAAGTAAAATAAAGGAAAAGTAAAAAGCAAAGGAAATAACTAAGTAGTAGGAGATTAATATGATAAAGATAGACCCGGGGGCCATAGGTTTCACTAGTGGCTTCTCTCAAGAGCATAAGTATTCTACGGTGGGTGAACAAATTACTGTTGAGAAATTGCCAGAATTGAGCATAGTTATGAGAATATCTAGGTATGATTATGTATATAGGCATCATGTCCGAGACAAGTAGACCGACTCCTGCCTGCATCTACTACTATTACTCCACTCATCGACCGCTATCCGGCATGCATCTAGAGTATTAAGTTAAAAACAGAGGAACGCCTTAAGCAAGATGACATGATGTAGATGGATAGACTCATGCAATATGATGAAAACCCCATCTTGTTATCCTCGATGGCAACAATACAATACGTGCCTTGCTGCCCCTACTGTCACTAGGAAAGGACACCGCAAGATTGAACCCAAAGCTAAGCACTTCTCCCATTGCAAGAAAGATCAATCTAGTAGGCCAAACCAAACTCATAATTCGAAGAGACTTACAAAGATAACCAATCATACATAAAAGAATTCAGAGAAGATTCAAATATTGTTCATAGATAGACTTGATCATAAACCCACAATTCATCGGTCTCAACAAACACACCGCAAAAAGAAGATTACATCGAATAGTTCACCACAAGAGAGGGGGAGAACATTGTATTGAGATTCAAAAAGAGAGAAGAAGCCACCTAGCTAATAACTATGGACCCGTAGGTCTGAGGTGAACTACTCACACTTCATCGGAGAGGCTATGGTGTTGATGTAGAAGCCCTTCGTGATCGATGCCCCCTTCGGCGGAGCTCCGAAACAGGCCCCAAGATGGGATCTCGTGGATACAGAGAGTTGCGGCGGTGGAATTAGGTTTTTGGCTCTGTATTTGATCGTTTGGGGGTACGTAGGTATATATAGGAGGAAGGAGTACGTCGGTGGAGCAACAGGGGGCCCACAAGGGTGGAGGGCGCGCTTGGGGGGGGGGGTAGGCGCGCCCCCTACCTCGTGGCCTCCTCTTTTGTGTCTTGACATAGGGTCCAAGTCTCCTGGGTCTTGTTTGTTGAGAAAATCACGTTCCCGAAGGTTTCATTCCGTTTGGACTCCGTTTGATATTCCTTTTCTTCGAAACCCTAAAACAGGCAAAAAACAGCAATTCTGGGCTGGGCCTCCGGTTAATAGGTTAGTCCCAAAAATAATATAAAAGTGGATAATAAAGCCCAATAATGTCCAAAACAGTAGATAATATAGCATGGAGCAATCAAAAATTATAGATACATTGGAGACGTATCAGTTCCATCCGTACATTTGTGCAGTTCCACCAAAATGCAGCTGAATAACCTTGTTTTCACAAATAATGAAAAGGCGTGATTTGATTATAGTGGCACTAGTTGATCAAATATACACTAATAAATAGAAGGAAATATTACATCATACTGGAAATCGACCCAAGTCTCCGCGATACACCTTCTGCCAGTGATGAACATCAGTGTACAACGGTAGTACAAGGAGGGGCCTTGAGACATTCAAATCTCTTGTGCAGATCAACTAAAATTAATCACCCTAGTTTGTAGAAACGCTTAAACATTAATAATGGGACTAGTTGATGAAACATACATTAACAAAGAGAAGCACTTTCTTTATCTACATTGGAAATGAAATGATAGAGAGGTCACTCGCTCTATTTTAACTGTATTATTACTTCATTTTATTAGTGACACTAGGGTCGAGCAGGTGGCAAATGACGTGTACCGTGTGTCGCAAGGATGAAGGCCGGGGGTGCTTAGACTGGGATGCTGAAGCTGGCTCTTTCAGTCCCTATCTCCCCCTGATGTTTCTGTGGTAGCATTTGGGTTGTAATCCAAACTTGGTCGAGCTGGTGCTGCGTCCCCCTACCTGCCTAGCTTATGTGGCGAACTTTTCTCCTGCTAGTACTCAGTCCGTTCTAGTAGTAGTTGCATAACTGCCCGTTTACACTGAGATGTTGTCAGATAATGGTTCTCTATGGTTGGGTTTCTTTAATGAAATCGGAGGGAACCCCCTCTTTTGAAGGAAATATGCCCTAGAGGCAATAATAAAGTTATTATTTATTTCCTTATATCATGATAAATGTTTATTATTCATGCTAGAATTGTATTAACCGGAAACATAATACATGTACTAATACATAGACAAACAGAGTGTCACTAGTATGCCTCTACTTGACTAGCTCGTTGAATCAAAGATGGTTAAGTTTCCTAGCCATACACATGAGTTGTCATTTGATTAACGGGGTCACATCATTAGAGAATGATGTGATTGACTTGACCCATTCCGGTAGCATAGCACTTGATCGTTTAGTTTGTTGCTATTGCTTTCTTCATGACTTATACATGTTCCTATGACTATAAGATTATGCAACTCCCGTTTACCAGAGGAACACTTTGTGTGCTACCAAACATCACAACGTAACTGGGTGATTATAAAGGTGCTCTACAGGTGTCTCCGAAGGTACTTGTTGGGTTGGCGTATTTCGAGATTAGGATTTGTCACTCCGATTGTCGGAGAGGTATCTCTGGGCCCACTCGGTAATGCACATCACTATAAGCCTTGCAAGCATTGCAACTAATGAGTTAGTTGCGGGATGATGTGTTACAGAACGAGTAAAGAGACTTGCCGGTAACGAGATTGAACTAGGTATTGAGATACCGACGATCGAATCTCGGGCAAGTAACATACCGATGACAAAGGGAACAACATATGTTGTTATGCGGTTTGACCGATAAAGATCTTCGTAGAATATGTAGGAGCCAATATGAGCATCCGGGTTCCGCTACTAGTTATTGACCGGAGACGTGTCTCGGTCATGTCTACATAGTTCTCGAACCCGTAGGGTCCGCACGCTTAAAGTTCGATGATGGTTATATTATGAGTTTATGTGTTTTGATGTACCGAAGGTAGTTCAGAGTCCCAGATGAGATCGGGGACATGACGAGGAGTCTCTAAATGGTTGAGACATAAAGATCGATATATTAGACGACTATATTCGGACATCGGAAAGGTTCCGAGTGATTCGGGTATTTAACGGAGTACCGGGGAGTTAAGGGAATTCGCCGGGGAGTGTATGGGCCTTATTGCGCTTTAGGGGAAAGAGAGAGAGGCAGGCCGCGCCCCCCCCAAGGCCTAGTCCGAATTGGACTAGGGGGAAGGGTTGCGCCCCCTCCTTCCTTCTCTTCTCTTTTCCCTTTCCTTCTCTCCTACTCCTACTACATGGAAGGGCTCCTAGTTCTACTAGGAAAAGGGGAATCCTACTCCCGGTGGGAGTAGGACTCCCCTAGGGTGCGCCATAGAGAGGGCCGGCCCCTCCCCTCCTCCACTCCTTTATATACGTGGCCAGGGGGCACCCCATAGACACAACAATTGATCTCTTGAGCTCTTAGCCGTAGCAGTGCTTAGGCAAAGCCCTGCATCGGTAGAACATCATCATCATCACCACGTCGTCGTGCTGACGAAACTCTCCCTCAACACTCAGCTGGATCGGAGTTTGAGGGACGTCATTGAGTTGAACGTGTGCAGAACTCGGAGGTGCCATGCGTTCGGTACTTGATCGGTTGGATCATGAAGACGTACGACTACATCAACCACGTTGTGCTAACGCTTCTACTTTCGGTCTACGAGGGTACATGGACAACACTCTCCCCTCTCGTTGCTAAGCATCACCATGATCTTGCGTGTGCGTAGGATTTTTTTGAAATTACTACATTCCCCAACAGTGGCATCCGAGCCAGGTTTTATGCGTTGATGTAATATGCACAAGTAGAACACAAGTGAGTTGTGGGCGATATAAGTCAGACTGCTTACCAACATGTCACACTTTGGTTCGGCGGTATTGTTGGATGAAGCGGCCCGGACCGACATTACATGTACGCTTACGCGAGATTGGTTCTCCCGATGTGCTTTGCACATAGGTGGCTGGCGGGTGTCAGTTTCTCCAACTTTAGTTGAACCGAGTATGGCTACGCCCAGTCCTTGAGAAGGTTAAAACATCACTAACTTGACGAACTATCGTTGTGGTTTTGATGCGTAGGTAAGAATGGTTCTTGCTCAGCCCGTAGCAGCCACATAAAACTTGCAACAACAAAGTAGAGGACGTCTAACTTGTTTTTGCAGGGCATGTTGTGATGTGATATGGTCAAGACGTGATGAGATATAAGTTGTTGTATGAGATGATCATGTTTTGTTGAAGTTATCGGCAATTGGCAGAAGCCTTATGGTTGTCTCTTTATTGCATAAGATGCAAGGGCCAAATAATTGCTTTACTTTATCGCTATGCAATAGCAATAGTTGCAAGAGCAATAGTTGGCGAGACGACCATGTGACGACACATTGATATAGATCAAGATGATGGAGATCATGGTGTCATGCCGGTGACGATGGAGATCATGAAGGTGCTTTGGAGATAGAGATCAAAGGCACAAGATGATGATGGCCATATCATGTCACATATTTTGATTGCATGTGATGTTTATCTTTTATACATCTTACTTTGCTTAGTTATGACGGTAGCATTATAAGATAATCTCTCACTAAATTTCAAGATAAAAGTGTTCTCCCTGAGTATGCACCGTTGCCAAAGTTCGTCGTGCCCAGACACCACGTGATGATCGGGTGTGATAAGCTCTACGTCCATCTACTACGGGTGCAAGCCAGTTTTGCACACGTAGAAATACTCGGGTTAAACTTGATGAGCCTAGCATATGCAGATATGGCCTCGGAACACTGGAGACCGAAAGGTCGAGCGTGAATCATATAGTAGATATGATCAACATAATGATGTTCACCATTGAAAACTACTCCATTTCACGTGATGATCGGTTATGGTTTAGTTGATATGGATAACATGATCACTTAGATGATTAGAGGGATGTCTATCTAAGTGGGAGTTCTTAAGTAATATGATTAATTGAACTTTAATTTATCATGAACTTAGTCCTAATAGTATTTGCATATCTATGTTGTAGATCAATAGCTTGCGTTATTGCTTCCCTATGTTTTATATGTGTTCCTAGAGAAAACTAAGTTGAAAGATTGAAAGGATCGATATGGTTGACTAGAGGGGGGGGGGTGAGTAGGCAACTACCAATTTTTACTTTTCTTTGCCAAATTAAACTTTGCATCAAAGTAGGTTGTCTAGATGTGCAACTAGGTGAGCAACCTATATGATGCAATAACAACAAGCATACAAGCAAGCAAGAGAAGTAACACTAAAGAGCTTGCACAAGTAAAGGTAAGAGATAACCAAGAGTGGATCCGGTGAAGACGAGGATGTGTTACCGAAGTTCCTTCCTTTTGAGGGGAAGTACGTCTCCGTTAGAGCGGTGTGGAGGCACAATGCTCCCCAAGAAGCCACTAGGGCCACCGTATTCTCCTCACGCCCTCACACAATGCGAGATGCTGTGATTCCACTATTGGTGCCCTTGAAGGCGGCAACCAAACCTTTACAAACAAGGTTGGGGCAATCTCCACAACTTAATCAGAGGCTCCCAACAGAACCATGAAGCTTCACCACAATGGACTATGGCTCCATGGTGACCTCAACCGTCTAGGGTGCTCAAACACCCAAGAGTAACAAGATCCGCTAGGGATGAGTGGGGGAATCTAAAATCCCTTGGTGGAAGTGTAGATCGGGGCCTTCTCAACCACTCCCGAGCAAATCAACAAGTTTGATTGGCTAGAGAGATAGATCGGGCGAAAACGGAGCTTGGAGCATTTAATGGAGCTTGAGCAATAAATGGAGCTTGAGGGGGAAGAGGTAGGTCAAAGGGAAGAAGGGGACCCCTTTTTATAGTGGGGGCAACAATCCAACCGTTGCCCCTCACCAACCAGCCCCGCACAGGGCGGTACTACCACTAAGAGGGGGCGGTACTACCGCTAGGTCAGCGGTACTGCCGCACCAGCCAGCGGCACTGCCGCGCAGAGGAGACTAGTAGGGAATAGGACCCAACGCGGTACTACCGTGGTGGTAGGGGCGGTACTACCGCTCCTGAAACGGTACTACCGCCTCTACAACCGCAACTAGTGCCGCAAAACCCGACACGAGAAAAAGACCCGTCGAGTCGAGGCGGTAGGAGCCAGACAGCCCAGCGGTACTACGGCAACGGGGTCACAGGTGGTACTACCGCTGTGGAGCGGAACTGCCGCTTGTGACCCTTCGGCCGTACTACCGCTGGTAGTGCGGTACTACCGCCGGGACACTAAAGAGAGAGAGAGAATCTCTCAAAAGAGGCTGAGGACGAGGCGGTGGTGCCAGGCACCCCAGCGGTACTGCTGCTGTGGAGTCATGGGCGGTACTACCGCTGTGGAGCGGTACTGCTGCTTGTGGCTCCTCAGCGGTACTACGGCTGGGTTGCGCGGTACTACTGTTGGGACCTAGACAGGACAAAGAAAAGTGGAGAGATCTCTTCAATGGAATGGACAAGCTCGGAGGGTGAGAAGATGATGTGTACGTGTTGATTCTACCCATGCAATACCCCAGCGGACCCCCTCTTGATAGTACGGTGCCCTCTATGCAACTAGTCCACCGAGAAAGAAACGAAAGAGCTACACCGTCTTGAAATACACTCCGAAGGGAAGAAAACGTCTCGTGCCAGGGGTGAATCTGTGAACTATTCAAAGCACATGATTAGTCCGCAAACATGTTGTCATCAATCATCAAAACTACCTTGAGAGAGATACGCCGTAACAATCTCGCCTTTTTGGTGGATTGATGACAACTAGGGATTTGCGCAAGGAAAAGAAATAAATGTAAGAAAACTAAGAACTACAAAATATAGACGGGCTCCCCCAGAATGTGTGCACCTAGTTAGAGGAGCATTCGGAAAGCAAGACACACACATCCGGATCAACACTCCCCCTATATTTTATAGTCCAACAATTCTAAGCACAAGATATATGAGAGAAGAGTATAAAACAGGACAAGCATGCAACTCATAATAAACTACAGTACTGAATAGACATAAGTAATAAGGTAGGTAGCGATAGGGAGCATATGGATCACACCATATGTCTAGAACTTAGGTCTCACAGGCACCAAACCAAACCAAACAAAGACACTGAGAGAACACACAAGAAAACACAAGACGACACACACACTCAAAACACGGCAACAACACAAATCCCTACACTCTCTCCCCCTTTGGCAGCGAGACACCAAAAAGGGCAAAGAGTGACTCTACGACTCCAGGTGATGGGAAGATGAGGACCTCGAACATCACATCTCAGCGTGATCGTCTGCATCTTCATCGTGGGTCGAAAACTGCTCGGCATCGGAGTCGGTCCAAGGGCAATGCTGATGAATCCATTCCTCCTCTTCAGTGATCTGACCCTCAGAACCACTGGCAACTGTCGCTCCCATCTAACGCATGAGCTCCTTGTGGCGCATCCTGGCATGCTTCTCCACCACATGAGTCATGTACTGACCATGAGACTCCATGCAGAAAAGCTTCTTCATCTTGCGTTTAAGCTTCTGTGCCCACGATGGTTCTGTACTAGAGGGCCCAAAGTCCTTCTCGTGATCATCACTGGCAGCCCCACCCTCGGTCCCCATGGCAGCAGCAGCAGACGGACCCCCTGTTTGAGGCGCTGGGGTGACCCAATTGTCCTTCTTCCTCAGATGCTTGATCTCATGAGAAACCAAGTCTCCAGTTTCTAGCAATACTCTGGGATAGATCTGTGCCCAGGCCCTCTCAATGAGCCTCATGATGAATGGACCATATATCGGGCACTTGCACTCAGACATGGCAGAGAGAAGTTCAGACCACATGACATGAGAAATATCCAGGCTCTCTCCAGTGTTTGCTTCCTTCTCACGCTGACAGAATAGAAGCATGTCCACGAGATAAGAGTGGACCATATCCAGATTCCCGATGCGAGGAAAGAGAGTCTCACGGAAGATACGATGAAGAATGTCCAGATACGGAGACAACTCATAGGTTTTCTTCTCAGTCACTGGGTGAACTTTCACAGTGTAGTAGGGCCAAAGGGCTTGCTTGTGGGTGGACGTATCATTGCGGTGAGGGCGGAAACCGACTGGAGTCTCAAGCCCGTGATCCACCACATCAAGTAACTCCATGAAAGCCTTCCACTTGACGGAAAGAAGCTTGCCATTGGTCATCCATGTCAGAGTTCTGTCAACATCTGTCCCAAGATGAACGGTGGCAAAGAATTGGGCCACCAAATCTGCATCGAAATCCTTGTTGAATTGCATGATCCTGAGAATGTTCAGCTGACTGCACATCTGAAGGGCTTCGCCAAAGTACTCCGGGTCCTTCTCCATAGCATCAGTGTCAATGGAGCGAACATCAACAAAGAGATTCTTCTTGGCCTTGATCACATCAAAATAGATGGCAAACTGAAAACGGTTCCAGAACGGGCGGTTGACCAAACTGGGTTCTTGGTCCACCTCATAGGGATTGCGGCGACGCTTTTCCCAAAAATCCTTGTTGGTCATCTCAGTCACAGTCTTCCCCTTTGTCTTGTTGGCGGATCTCTTCGATTGCTGAGGAGGTGGAGGAACACTTGCAGATGCACTTGCTGGAGGCAGTTGGGTGCTCGAGGAACCACCGGCTGGCTCAGAGGTGCGGTAGCGTTTTGATGTTGCACGTCCGGGGTTGATACGGCGAGCTTGATGCTCAGAATGGTCATCACCTGGAGCCAAACACAAGAACACGCAAAAAAACCAGAAAGAACGAGCATAAGCCAACAAACACAACAAAAAGGATCAAGGTAAGGCAGGAATATGATGGAATTTGGCATGCAGCGGTAGTACCGTGACATGCCCGCAGTAGTACCGCCCAAGCGGTAGTACCGCCCCAAAGAGAGCGGTAGTACCGCTCGAGGTCAAGCGGTAGTACCGCTCCAACGAGAGCGGTAGTACTGCTCGAGGCGGAGAAACAGCAGTTTCCTACAGCACGAGGCGGAGAAACAGCGGTTTCTTACTACCGTGGTCAGATCCGGCACTACCGGCCTGCCAAATTCAAAAATATTCCTACCGAACTCTAATCGAGATAGTCTAGTTGCCTTCTCCAACCAACTCAAGCCTAGATTTAGCCAAAAATCTAGGGATGCTACCACCATTGCCCCTAAGAAACAAGATCTGAAAACGAGACAAAAGGAGACAAGGAACGGGGGCAATACCGGCATCCATGGCAAGAGAACGGGGTGGGGATCGACTCCACCAAAGGAAATGGAGAGGGACGCCCCGGAGACGGAGATCCGCCAGAGCCCTCCCGCGGCGAGTTGAGGCTGGAGAGAGGAAGAGGAAAGAGGGGGCGAAGCGAATGGGTATGGGGGAGAAGAAACCTCCCCCTGCCCCGATATAACCCCCTGGTCCCGTCCCTCAGCGGTAGTACCATGCTGGGGGGCGGTAGTACCTCTTATGAGCGGTAGTACCGCGCACCACCAGCGGTAGTACCACCCAGCACGCCACGGCAACCTAACAACATGGCTTTTGCTCGAGGAAAAACAAAAAAACGGCAAGAAAAGAGAGCACACCAGCAAACGACCAAGACACACCTCTTCAAAAGAGGGCGGTGGCCGAGGCCACCTATGTTTGAGTCAAGAGGTATGGCGCCGCGAAGATTTTATCCTTGGGCCCATGACCAAAACTCGTCTTTGAAACACAAGTACCATCAACAATGGCTAAAGTGAAAGACTTGATCAATTTATGCATAATGGGGGGAGGGAGAGTTCATTGAGAGAACAACACTCCCTCTATGTCCATGCCTACACCTAAACTAGACAGCAAATTGAGCGTGGTGGGGTGTGCAAGGGTTCAAGCCACATTGCTCGAATCAATGATATTTAGCTCATGCCTTAACTCGCGAAATCTTGCTTCATCCAAGGGTTCGTGAAAATATCTGCAAGGTTGTCATGAGTGTTGACATAGTTGAGCTCGATCTCTCCTCGCCTAATGTGATCCCTGATGAAGTGATACCGAATCTCAATATGCTTCGTCTTGAAGTGTTGCACCGGGTTGAGAGAAATCTTGATGGCACTTTCATTGTCACACCAAAGAGGCACTTTGTCACAAGTGACACCATAATCCTTTAAAGTTTGCCTCATCCATAGGAGTTGTGCACAACAACTACCGGCGGCAACATACTCCGCCTCAGTGGACGAGAGAGACACACAACTTTGCTTTTTGGAAGACCAACTTACCAAAGAGCAACCAAGGAATTGGCACCCTCCGGAAGTGGACTTCCTATCCACTTTGTCTCCCGCCCAATCGGAATCCGAGTACCCTACAAGCTTGAAGGTTGATCCTCTTGGGTACCATAAGCCAAAGTTTGGAGTATGAGCCAAATATCGAAAGATTCGTTTGACCGCCACATAGTGACTTTCCTTAGGTGCGGCTTGAAACCGTGCAAAAATTCCCACACTCAACATGATGTCCGGTCTAGATGCACAAAGGTAAAGCAATGATCCAATCATGGAACGATATACCTTTTGATCCACCACTTTACCATTGGGATCTAAGTCAAGTTGGCACTTGGTGGGCATTGGAGTGGAAGCCGGCTTGACGTCACTTAGCTTGAATCTCTTAAGCATGTCTTGAGTGTATTTGGATTGATTGATGAAGGTTCCTTCTCTTCTTTGCTTCACTTCGAACCCTAGAAAGAACTTCAACTCTCCCATGGAGGACATCTCTAACTTTGAGGTCATGAGAGCGGCAAATTCCTCATTGAAAGCTTTGTTAGGAGAACCAAAGATAATATCATCAACGTATAATTGGCACACAAACAACTCCCCTTTAACCTTCTTAGTAAAAAGAGTGGGGTCAATTAGCCCAACTTCAAAACCATGGTCTTGTAACAACTCAGTAAGGTGGTCATACCATGCACGTGGGGCTTGTTTGAAGCCATAGAGTGCCTTATCGAGTTGATACACATGATCGGGAAAGTAGGGATCCTCGAACCTGGGGGGTTGCTTGATGTAAACCAACTCATTAATAGGACCATTAAGAAAAGCACTCTTCACATCCATTTGTTGTAACTTAAAGTTATGATGAGAAGCATATGCAATCAACATGTGAATGGATTCAAGACGAGCAACGGGAGCAAAGGTTTCACCGTAGTCGATACCCTCGACTTGGGAGTAGCCTTGTTCTACCAAACGAGCCTTGTTGCGAATGACAATCCCATGGGCATCTTTCTTGTTCTTAAATATCCACTTGGTTCCTATGACATTGTGATTCCCGGTCGGTCTTGGCACCAATCTCCACACTTTGTTGCGCTCGAAGTTGTTGAGTTCTTCATGCATGGCATTGAGCCAATCTGGATCTTCTAGCGCTTCATAGACCTTGTGGGGTTCCACACAAGAGACAAACGCGTGATGCTCACAATAATTTGCTAATTGTCTACGAGTGCTTACCCCCTTTCTTAAGCTTCCAAGCACATTCGTCATGAGATGATCCTTGGTGGAGAGCTTGGAAGCAACCTTGGCGGCACGGTGCTCTAATTCCTCCTCGGGTTTAGAGGAGTGGTCACTTGATCATCTTGAGCGTCGTCTTGGGCTTGTTCTTGTTCTTGAACTTGCTCGGAGGAGAGAACTTGACCTTGGGCATCACTTGATGTGTCAACACCGTCTTGAGCGTGATCTTGCCCTTGGTCATGTTCTTGAGGATGAGGGCCTTCATGTTGTTCTTCAGAAGCGTGTGGGCCTTGGGTTGGTGATGGCTCCACTTGAGTGGAGCTTTTTCCTTCTCCTTCGGCCACAAGGGGTTCCTCAATGGGTAGGATAAAGCCAACACCCATTCTTCTTATGGCTTGGGGAGGAATTTCATCACCTACATCACAAGTGCCACTTTGCTCCACTTGGGAGCCGTTATTCTCATCAAACTCCACATTACACGTCTCCTCAATAAGTCCCGTGGATTTATTGAGGACACGGTAATCATGAGAGTTTGTAGCATAACCAACAAATATGCCCTCATAAGCTCTAGCCTCAAATTTCGACAACCGAACACCTTTCTTGAGAATGAAGCACTTACACCCGAATACCCGGAAGTACTTGAGATTGGGCTTGTTACCAGTGAGTATCTCATATGGAGTCTTGTTCAAGCCCTTGTGGAGGTAGAGCCGATTGGATGCATGATACGCGGTGTTGATGGCTTCGGCCCAAAAGTTGTACGGAGACTTGAACTCCGCCATCATGGTCCTTGCCGTATCCATCAACGTCCGGTTCTTCCTCTCCGCAACACCGTTTTGTTGAGGGGTGTAGGGTGCGGAATATTGAAGCTTGATTCCCTCATCACTAAGAAATTCATCCAAGGTGTAGTTCTTGAACTCGGTGCCGTTGTCACTTCTTATTGTCAAGATCTTTGCATTGTGTTGACGTTGTGCTTCATTTGCAAAGTCAATGACAGTTTGTTGGGTCTCGCTCTTCCTCTTGAAGAAATACACCCACGTGTACCTTGAGTAGTCATCCACAATCACCAAGCAATACTTCCTACCTCCAAGACTATCGAAGGATGGAGGCCCAAAGAGATCCATGTGAAGGAGCTCCAAAGGCCTCTTCGAATAAATGATAGTCGTGGGAGGGTGAGCCTTCTCATGTAGCTTTCCTTCGATACATGCACTGCAAGCACGATCTTTAGCAAAACTAATATTCGTTAGTCCACAGACATGGTCCCCCTTGAGGAGACTTTGCAAAGATCTCATATTGACATGGGCTAAACGGCGATGCCAAAGCCATTCCACATCAACTTTAGCCATTAGGCACGTCGCGGTCTTAGTGGGTCGCTCCGAAAAGTTAATCACGTATAGACCGTTCTCGACATGCCCAACAAAAGCTACTTTAAGAGTCTTGCTCCACAAGAGGGCCACGGTATTATTATCAAATAAAGTGGCAAAGCCCATGATTGCAAGTTGACGAACCGAAAGTAAATTGTATGCAAGGGACTCAACAAGCATGACCTTCTCGATCGTGAGATCATGAGAGATGACCACCTTGCCAAGTCCCAGTACCTTAGAAGATGAGGCGTCACCCCACTCGACATTGGTGGGCATAGATGGAACCTTGTGCACGTCCACCACCAAGTCCTTTCTTCCGGTCATATGATTTGTAGCTCCGCTATCGAGCAACCATGATCCACCACCGGAAGCAAACACCTACAAGAGATCAATGCTTCGTTTTAGGTACCCATTTTGTAATGGGTCCTTTGATGTTAGTAACAAGGGTCTTTGGAACCCAAATAGACCATTCAATATACTCATGAAGAGAACCAACAAATTTGGCATAAACATGCCCATCACTAGCACGGCATAACACATAAGAAGGGTTAAAATCGCCGGCTTTGTTGGGAGGGGTGGCATTGCCCTTCTTGACATTGCTGCCCTTTGCAGTGTTCTTTTTCTTCTCCTCGGAGGCACTCTCTCCCTCCTTCACAAAGGTTTTCATGAGAGGAGGAGGTCTTTTGGTCTTGTCATTCTTCTTCTTGTTCTTGGAGTCGGGCACGTACCCAACCCCTTCCTTGGCCACAACTCCCCTTTGGTTGATCAAGAGATCATTGAGGTTCTTCTTGCCTTGTATGCAAGTCGCAAGACCTCTCTCAAGTTGCTCCTTCAACTTAGCATTTTCCTCAACAAGATGTATATGCTCACAACACGGGTTAGTAGCATTTGCATTGTCAATTAAAACCATATGAGGAAAAGTCGCTTTCTCCTTAGTTAGCTTCACTTGGAGTTGATCATGAGACTCCTTGAGACTAGTGTGAATACCCTTCAAGGCCTTGTGGGCCTTGTCAAGTATATCAAACTCCTCTTTGAGTCTAGCAAGATCAACCCCAATTTTGGCCTCCTCGGAATTTAGCACACGAGAAACAATGATGACATGATCATAATCTTTCTTTAACTTAGCATGATCAACGTTGTGTGACTCCTCAAGAGCCAAACGAAGACCACGCTCTTCCTCAAGAGCATTGGAAAGATCCAAAATCTCATCGGCATAGTCACGAATATGCCCTTCCATCTTAGTGATGGTGTTTTCGTGAGCCTCGATAATGTCATTAGCTTCACCAAGTTGTTCCAAGAGAGCAACAAAGTGCTTCTTGGATTTTCCCTTGAGTTTGCCCATAAAGGCCTCAAACTCATTAGCCTCCACATTATCTTCATCAAGTTCATTAATGCTATCCGCCGGAGAAGGATGATTAATGATGGTAGTTTTGATGTTGGAGGTTACCTTGTTGGTGGCTTTAGCCATGAGGCACTTGGCGGTGATGCTCTCATTGGGTGAGTCGGAGAGAGATACCCGTGGAGTCGTCGCAATGGCAACGGAGGCCATGGAAACCGACCCATCACTTTCATCATCATCATCATCCTCATTGTACTCTTCTTGTACCACCAATGCCTTGGGAGTGGTCTTCTTGGTGAAGTTGCTCTTGTTGGGGAACGACTTGGCCTTGTCCTTTCGGATGAGCTTGCCACCATTGTCTTCCCTCTTCTCATATGGGCATTCCGCAACAAAATGACTCACGTTGCCGCAATTGTAGCAAGTCCTTACACGTTGCTTGCTCTTCGTGCCACTTGAGTTGTTTTTGCTAAAGTTTGGCCTCGAGTTTTTCTTGCTCCAAAATTGCCTTGAAGCAAGTGCCATGTGTTCATGATATGCATACTTCGTATCTTCGGGGTTGCTCTCCTCTTCTTCCTCTTCTTCTTCTTCAACGGTGATCTTGGCCTTCAATGCAAGGTTAGGCCTCTTTTCCCTTTGAGAATGAAGCACCGCATTGTCGGCGGTCTTGTCCAAAATTTTCATGGCCACAAACTCATCCAACACTACGCTTGAGGTCAAAGTGTGGAAGTCCAGTCTTTGACGAATGACAGAGGACATGGCCTTATGATAGGGCATCATTGCCTTGAGGAATTTTCACTTGATCCAATTGTCATCCGTGTCCTTGCTCCCGTGATCTCGTAGTGAGACCGCGAGTTTGGTTACTCTCCGATAAAGCTCACGAGGTTCTTCATCTTCTTTCATTGCAAACTCATCGGCCTCATCTTGTACCACTTCATAGTTGGAGCATTGAATGCTTGCGCTTCTCCGGTAGAGAGAGACAACACAATGCCATGCATCTTTAGCCAAGGCGAAGGGATGAAGATGAGGTAGGTCTTCGGGTGGAATTGCATCTTGAATGATGAAGAGAGCATTCTCATTGAATTGATTGTCCGCGGCTTCTCGAGGAGTGTAGTTGCTTGGATCATGTGGATAGAAACCTTCTTCAATGATTCTCCAAAGGTTAGTGTTCACATGATTTAAATGACGTTTAAAGCGGTAAACCCAAGAATCAAAGTCCTCATTTTTCACAATCTTAGGGGGAGGACCGGCATGATTCAAATGAGTGGAAGGAACCGGTCCACCATAAACAAGTGGTGGTTCCACATGGGCAAAGTGCCATTCTTACCACTAGAAGAAGGAGCCTTTTCACTACTAGCTTCCCCCTTGTCGGGGATAGCATCCGTCACCTTGTTGGCGGGGTCACCCACTTTCAACGGTGCGGTGGATAGTTTAAGCCCCTCAAGAAATTTAGTAAACATGCTTTCAACTTCGGTCGTCATGGACGTTTTCAATGTCTCCAAGGCCACATTGAACTCCTCACGAGAGACCGAGGTTCCCCCATCGCCCGTAGACGAGATCGGATTCACACCGGAGTGTTCCTCCACACCGTCTATGGTATCAACCATACTCTTTGGACGGTAAAGTCCTTAATAAAGAGACGAGGCTCTGATACCAATTAAAAGGATCGATATGGTTGACTAGAGGGGGGTGAATAGGTAACTACCAATTTTTACTTTTCTTTACCAAATTAAACTTTGCATCAAAGTAGGTTGTCTAGATGTGCAACTAGGTGAGCAACCTATATGATGCAATAACAACAAGCATACAAGCAAGCAAGAGAAGTAACACTAAAGAGCTTGCACAAGTAAAGGTAAGAGATAACCAAGAGTGGGTCTGGTGAAGACGAGGATGTGTTACCGAAGTTCCTTCCTTTTGAGGGGAAGTACGTCTCCATTAGAGCAGTTGGAGGCACAATGCTCCCCAAGAAGCCACTAGGGCCACCGTATTCTCCTCACGCCCTCACACAATGCGAGATGCTGTGATTCCACTATTGGTGCCCTTGAAGGCGGCAACCGAACCTTTACAAACAAGGTTGGGGCAATCTCCACAACTTAATCGGAGGCTCCCAACAGAACCATGAAGCTTCACCACAATGGACTATGGCTCCGTGGTGACCTCAACCGTCTAGGGTGCTCAAACACCCAAGAGTAACAAGATCCACTAGGGATGAGTGGGGGAATCGAAAATCCCTTGGTGGAAGTGTAGATTGGGGCCTTCTCAACCACTCCCGAGCAAATCAACAAGTTTGATTGGCTAGAGAGATAGATCGGGCGAAAACGGAGCTTGGAGCATTTAATGGAGCTTGAGCCATAAATGGAGCTTGAGGGGGAAGAGGTAGGTCAAAGGGAAGAAGGGGACCCCTTTTTATAGTGGGGGCAACAATCCAACTGTTGCCCCTCACCAACCAGCCCCGCACAGGGCGGTACTACCGCTAGGTCAGTGGTACTGCCGCACCAGCCAGTGGCACTGCCGCGTAGAGGAGACTAGTAGGGAATAGGACCCAACACGGTACTACTGCGGTGGTAGGGGCGGTACTACCGCTCCTGAAACGGTACTACCGCCTCTACAACCGCAACTAGTGCCGCAAAACCCGACACGAGAAAAAGACCCGTCGAGTCGAGGCGGTAGGAGCCAGACAGCCCAGCGGTACTACGGCAACGGGGTCACAGGCGGTACTACTGCTATGGAGCGGAACTGCCGCTTGTGACCCTTCGGCCGTACTACCGCTGGTAGTGCGGTACTACCGCTGTGGAGCGGTACTGCCGCTTGTGGCTCCTCAGCGGTACTACGGCTGGGTTGCGCGGTACTACCGCTGGGACCCAGACAGGACGAAGAAAAGCGGAGAGATCTCTTCAATGGAATGGACAAGCTCGGAGGGTGAGAAGCTGATGTGTACGTGTTGATTCCACCCATGCAATACCCTAGCGGACCCCCTCTTGATAGTACGGTGCCCTCTACGCAACTAGTCCACCGAGAAAGAAACGAAAGAGCTACACCGTCTTGAAATACACTCCGAAGGGAAGAAAACGTCTCGTGCCAGGGGTGAATCTGTGAACTATTCAAAGCACATGATTAGTCCGCAAACATTTTATCATAAATCACCAAAACTACCTTGAGAGAGATATGCCGTAACAAAGATGGTAGTAGCAATGATGCGGACTGGGTCCATGATCTAAGGTTTATCCTCATTGCTGCACAGAAGAATTATGTCCTTGATGCACCGCTAGGTGACTGACCTATTGCAGGAGCAGATGTAGACGTTATGAACGTTTGGCTAGCTCAATATGATGACTACTTGATAGTTTAGTGCACCATGCTTAATAGCTTAGAATCGGGATTTCAAAGACGTTTTGAACGTCATGGACCGTACGAGATGTTCCAAGAGTTGAAATTAATGTTTCAAGCAAATACCCGAGTTGAGAGATATGAAGTCTCCAACAAGTTCTATAGCTAAAAGATGGAGGAGAATAGCTCAAGCAGTGAGCATGTGCTCAGATTGTCTGGGTACTACAATCGCTTGAATCAAGTGGGAGTTAATCTTCCAGATAAAATAGTGATTGACAGAATTCTCTAGTCACCATCACCAAGTTAGTAGAACTTCGTGATGAACTATAGTATGCAAGGGATGATGTAAATGATTCCCGAGCTTTTCATGATGATGAAATCGATGAAGGTAGAAATCAAGAAAGAGGATCAAGTATTGATGATTAACAAGACCACTAGTTTCAAGAAAAGGGTAAAGGGAAAGAAAGGGAACTTCAAGAAGAACGGCAAGCAAGTTGCTGCTCAAGTGAAGAAGCCCAAGTCTGGACCTAAGCCTGAGACTAAGTGCTTCTACTCCAAAAGGGACTGGTCACTGGAAGCAGAACTACCCCAAGTAATTGGCGGATAAGAAGGATGGCAAAGTGAACATAGGTATATTTGATATAAATGTTATTGATGTGTACTTTACTAGTGTTTATAGCAACCCCTCAGTATTTGATACTAGTTCAGTTACTAAGAATAGTAACTTGAAACAGGAGTTGCAGAATGAATAGAGACTAGTTAAGGGTGAAGTGACGATGTGTATTGGAAATGGTTCCAAGATTGATATGATCATCATCGCACACTCCCTATACTTTCGGGATTAGTGTTAAACCTAAAATAAATGTTATTTAGTGTTTGCGTTGAGCATGAATATGATTGGATCATGTTTATTGCAATACGGTTATTCATGTAAGTTAGAGAATAATTGTTGTTCTGTTTACTTGAATAAAACCTTCTATGGTCATACACCCAATGAAAATGGTTTGTTGGATCTCGATCGTGGTGATGCACATTTTCATAATATTGAAGCCAAAATATGCAAAGTTAATAATGATAGTGCAACTTATTTGTGGCACTGCCATTTAGGTTATATTGGTGTAAAGCGCATGAAGAAAATCCATGCTGATGGGCTTTTGGAATCACTTGATTATGAATCAGTTGATGCTTGCGAACCATGCCTCATGGGCAAGATGACTAAGACTCCGTTCTCCGGAACAATGGAGCGAGCAACAGATTTGTTGGAAATCATACATACTGATGTATGTGGTCCGATGAATATTGAGGCTCGCGGCATGTATCATTATTTTCTGATCTTCATAGATGATTTGAGCAGATATGAGTATATCTACTTGATGAAACACAAGTCTGAAACATTTGAAAAGTTCAAAGAATTTCAGAGTGAAGTGGAGAATCATCGTAACAAAAATAAAAGTTTCTACGATATGATCGCAGAAGTAAAATATTTGAGTTACGAGTTTGGCCTTCAGTTAAAACAATGTGAAATAGTTTCACTAATCATGCCACCTGGAACACCACAGTGTAATGGTGTGTCCGAACGTCATAACTGTACTTTATTAGATATGGTGCGATCTATGATGTCTCTTACCAATTTACCACTATCGTTTTGGGGTTATGCATTAGAGGCAGCTACATTCACGTTCAATAGGGCACCATCTAAATCCGTTGAGACGACACCGTATGAACTATGGTTTGGCAAGAAACCTAAGCTGTCATTTCTTAAAGTTTGAGGTTGCAATGCTTATGTGAAAAAGTTTCAACCTGATAAGCTCAAACCCAAATCGGAGAAGTGCGTCTTCATAGGATACCCGAAAGAAAATGTTGGGTACACCTTCTATCATAGATCCTAAGGCAAGATATTCATTGCTGAGAATGGATCCTTTCTAGAGAAGGAGTTTCTCTCGAAAGAAGTGAGTGGGAGGAAAGTAGAACTTGATGAGGTAACTGTACCTGCTCCCTTATTGGAATGTAGTTCATCACAGAAATCTGTTCCTGTGACTACTACACCAATTAGTGAGGAAGCTAATGATGATGATCATGTAACTTCAGATCAAGTTACTACCGAACCTCGTAGGTAAACCAGAGTGAGATCCGCACCAGAGTGGTACGGTAATCCTGTTCTGGAGGTCATGTTACTTGACCATGATGAACCTACGAACTATGAGGAAGCGAGGATGAGCCCAGATTTCGCGAAATGGCTTGAGGCTATGAAATCTGAGATGAGATCCATGTATAAGAACAAAGTATGGACTTTGATTGACTTGCCCAAAGATCAGCGAGCCATTGAGATTAAATGGATCTTCAAGAGGAAGACGAACGCTGATAGTAGTGTTACTATCTACAAAGCTAGAATTGTCGCAAAAGGTTTTCGACAAGTTCAAGGTGTTGACTACGATGAGAGTTTCTCACTCGTATCTATGCTTAAGTTTGTCTGAATCATGTTAGCGATTGCCACATTTTATGAAATCTGGCAAATGGATAAACAAAACTACATTCCTTCATGGATTTATTAAAGAAGAGTTGTATATGATGCAACAAGAAAGTTTTGTCAATCCTAAAGGTGCTAACAAAATATGCAAGCTCTAGCGATCCATCTATGGACTGATGCAAGCATCTCGGAGTTGGAATATACGCTTTGATAAGTTGATCAAAGCATATAGTTTTATACAGACTTGCGGTGAAGCCTGTATCTACAAAAAAGTGAGTGGGAGCACTACAACATTTCTGATAAGTATATGTGAATGACATATTGTTGATCGGAGATAATGTAGAATTATTCTGCAAAGCATAAAGGAGTGTTTGAAAGGAGCTTTTCAAAGAAAGACCTTGGTGAAACTGCTTACATATTGAGCATCAAGATCTATAGAGATAGATCAAGATGCTTGATAAGTTTTTCAATGAGTACATACCTTGACAAGATTTCGAAGTAGTTCAAAATGGAACAGTCAAAGAAAGAGTTCTTGCCTGTGTTACAAGGTGTGAAACTGAGTAAGACTCAAAGTCCGACCACGGCAGAAGATAGAAAGAGAATGAAAGTCATTCCCTATGCCTTGGCCATAGGTTCTATAAAATATGCCATGCTGTGTACCGGATCTATTGTATACCCTACACTGTTTTTGGCAAGGGGTACAATAGTGATCTAGGAGTAGATCACTGGACATCGGTCAAAATTATCCTTAGTGGAATAAGGATATGTTTCTCTATTATGGAGGTGACAAAAAGGTTCGTCGTAAAGGGTTACATCGAAGCAAATTTTGACACTAATCCAGATGACTCTAAATCTCATTCTGGATACATAATGAAAGTGGGAGCAATTAGCTAGAGTAGCTCAGTGCATAGCATTGTTGACATAGAAATTTGCAAAATACTTACGGATCTGAATGTGGCAGACCCGTTGACTGAACTTCTCTCAGAAGCAAAACATGATCACACCTTAGTACTCTTTGCGTGTTAATCACATAGCGATGTGAACTAGATTATTGACTCTAGTTAACCCTTTGGGTGTTGGTCACATGTCGATGTGAACTATGGGTGTTAATCACATGGTGATGTGAACTATTGGTATTAAATCACATGGCGATGTGAACTAGATTATTGACTCTAGTGCAAGTGGGAGACTGAAGGAAATATGCTCTAGAGGCAATAATAAAGTTATTATTTATTTCCTTATATCATGATAAATGTTTATTATTCATGCTAGAATTGTATTAACCGGAAACATAATACATGTGTGAATACATAGACAAACAGAGTGTCACTAGTATGCCTCTACTTGAGTAGCTCGTTGAATCAAAGATGGTTAAGTTTCCTGGCCATAGACATGAGTTGTCATTTGATTAATGGGGTCACATCGTTAGAGAATGATGTGATTGACTTGACCCATTCCGTTAGCATCACACTTGATCATTTAGTTTTTTGCTATTGCTTTCTTCATGACTTATACTTGTTGCTATGACTATAAGATTATGCAACTCCCGTTTACCAGAGGAACACTTTGTGTGCTACCAAACGTCACAACGTAACTGGGTGATTATAAAGGTGCTCTATAGGTGTCTCCAAAGGTACTTGTGGGGTTGGCGTATTTCGAGATTAGGATTTGTCACTCCGATTGTCAGAGAGGTATCTCTGGGCCCACTCAGTAATGCACATCACTCTAAGCCTTGCAAGCATTGCAACTAATGAGTTAGTTGCGGGATGATGTTTTACGAAACGAGTAAAGAGACTTGCCGGTAACGAGATTGAACTAGGTATTGAGATACCGACGATCGAATCTCGGGCAAGTAACATACCCATGACAAAGGGAATAACGTATGTTGTTATGCGGTTTTACCGATAAAGATCTTCATAGAATATGTAGGAGCCAATATGAGCATCCAGGTTCCGCTATTGGTTATTGGCCGGAGACGTGTCTCGGTCATGTCTACATAGTTCTCGAACCCGTAGGGTCCGCATGCTTAAAGTTCGATGAAGGTTATATTATGAGTTTATGTGTTTTGATGTACCGAAGGTAGTTCGGAGTCCCGGATGAGATCGGGGACATGACGAGGAGTCTCGAAATGGTCGAGACATAAAGATTGATATATTGGACGACTATATGCGGACATCGGAAAGGTTCCGAGTGATTCGGGTATTTATCGGAGTACCGAGCAGTTACGGGAATTCGCCGGGGAGTGTATGGGCCTTATTGGGCTTTAGGGGAAAGAGAGAGAGGCAGGCCACGCGCCCCCCAAGGCCTAGTCCGAATTGGACTAGGGGGAAAGGCTGCGCCCCCTCCTTCCTTCTCTTCTCTTTTCCCTTTCCTTCTCTCCTACTCCTACTACATGGACGGGCTCCTAGTTCTACTAGGAAAAGGGGAATCCTACTCCCGGTGGGAGTAGGACTCCCCTAGGGCGCGCCATAGAGAGGGCCGGCCCCTCCCCTCCTCCACTCCTTTATATACGTGGCCAGGGGGCACCCCATAGACACAACAATTGATCTCTTAGCCGTGTGCGGTGCCCCCCTCCACCATAATCCACGTTGATCATATCGTTATAGTGCTTAGGCGAAGCCCTGCGTCAGTAGAACATCATCATCGTCACCACGCCATCGTGCTGACGAAACTCTCCCTCAACACTCGGCTGGATCAGAGTTCGAGGGACATCATTGAGTTGAACATGTGCAGAACTCGGAGGTGCCATGCGTTTGGTACTTGATCGGTCGGATCATGAAGATGTACGACTACATCAACCGCGTTGTGCTAACGCTTCCGCTTTCGGTCTATGAGGGTACGTGGACAACACTCTCCCCTCTCGTTGCTATGCATCACCATGATCTTGCGTGTGCGTAGGAATTTTTTTGAAATTACTACGTTCGCCAACATCTTTCGATATATAAAAAATAGTGGCACTAGCAGTGCCAAAACATTGCCTCAAATTAATAGTGCCACTAGATTAAGGTACAAAATAATAACATTACTGCTTTATCATGGCAGTGCCAAAACAGTAGCACAAGAGCAGGATCAACATGCAGGATCTTTGGCAAATGGTCAGACCAAAAAGGAACATACCTTGTGATGGGAACCATATATGCAGTCAACGCCATCGTAGAAGGGATGACACCAGTCACCAACATGGATGATTTACCAGTGGCATTACATAAGAGCGGCTCAGGGCAACAAACATCAGAAGAGGATATCTGGGTTGGTCCCAATTTTGTTCGGTATATAGCCACCTTATACTATGTGAGGCTAGCAAATCTAGTGCTGGACTTACTCTATTCAATTGTCCCCCAGTCCCCACTTTCTTTCCTTTTTCAACAAATAGATCGGGTTTATATTGAGTTTGTACTGCGTTCCCTTTATTTCCCTATTGGACCTAGAGACCAGTTGGATAGCCAGTCTCTGCTACTTTTCGCCCCCATTATTTCCTCTTTCGACCAAGTCCTAGATTCAGGTAACAAATCTTCCCCCACCCCACCCCCTTTCTTCCTTGTTTGAACCAAGTACTACTAGATTCGAGTGCATGAACTAGTTTTACCTCTTAACAGTAAAAAATTAGGTGGTTTTCGAACAGCCGATCGATGCTATCTACACGAGGGGGCCTGACAAATAGTGAAAGATACAAATGCAGCGACGTCAGGAGCTCGGGAAGTAGAGCAAGGCCGGTTTCGAAGGAAGTTGTACCTGAGGGTCGCCGGGATGTCGCTAGGTGGGCGGCGGGAGGCCGGATCTACCCACACTACGACAGCGAGGAAGAAGGGGTGGGAGGCCCTCCCTCGCCAGCGATGCTTGGGAGGGAACGGCAAGGCACGCTGATCGGGACGCGTCGGCAGTTGGTAAGAGCCATCGCCGAGGACGACCGCGTGAACGTTGCACCTTCTCAACTTCCCCGGCGGAGAGGATCCGGCTGGATCTGTGACCAGCGGTGTGTAGAGAGAGAGTGTGTGGCTACCGCTGTCGTGTTTAGATCTAGAGAGGACAAGACAGTGTGAAGAGAGCAACACTAGCAAGCAAGCACGGAGGCTCCTGCCTATATAGTGGAGTACTAGTTTTCTTTTGTCTACCGGCCGGAGCCGGTTTGACCTCGGCAATGACTGTCGAGAAGTCTTCATGCACGTGCCCCGGAGGCGTAGTTGTCGTCATTTTGATCTGAAGCACCAGATTATAACATATAACACGAAAAAAATGCCACATGACAAGAAATCATAACCCCACTGCCCAAAGGAGACAAGATGAGTCCCAACGGACAAACTAGACGAGGATCAAAGCTCAAATTAAAGATAAACTCATAGAAAAGGGGCCCGTTGATAGATGTCCTAATTAACATAGCCGGCTTGACCTAGATGGCAGCCGAGTAGTCTTCGTGCATGTGCCCCCAATGACTAGCCCAACTCAGTTGTCGCTGTTTAACCCTCGCAGTGATCCGAAGCACATGACACCTAATTTTGCGAGATGACAAGAAACCTTTTTTTAGATTTCTCACCAGAACTACAGCCCTGTACAGCACGGCCTGCACGATATGTAGACGATAGCCAATCCAGGCGTGTCTGCTAGAGTCTAGTCACATGCATGGACGAACTAATCTTCCGTGTCTTGCAGGGATCGTCCAGGTACCAAGGTGGAGTGTGTGCTTCTATTAACTTAGCCGACTTGCGGGGCCGGGGAGTGCGCCTATGGTCGGTTCTCAATTGCGGTCCCACATGTGTGTGCAAACACAATATGACGCGCGTTCCATTCGGAGAGCGGCGTGCCAGACCGACCGATCGTCCGAGGTGCGATGCGAACGCGACGGGCGTGCTGTATACTCCGTACATGTGTACCACCGTTTTCTTGAGGCTTTGCTCCATGGTGCAATCCATGGATACAAAATCAGTATACTGTACTATTTAAAAGTCAAGGGCGGGCCTTTTCCCGCGTGGTTGGCGGGGCAGTTCTGCCTAGTCAGTTCGACAGAGACGCGAGAAGATGAGGGAGTAGGCTGCTGCAAACGTAGGGCTGTGTGATTTGATAGTGAGTTACTGCTAGACAACTGGGGCCCGGTGATTTGACTTGCCATTATCATTTTAACTACGGCGCTACGACCGGCTTGAGTCTCCCGATTCCTGACCACCTCCATACAGGTGCCTCTCCCGATGCTCCACCATGTAGAGGTTGGCTCTTGCTTGAGAGCCCACTCCTCCACTTTTTCCTTGCCTCTTTCCCCCACATATGCAAAAATGCCATGTAAAGCGGGCTTATAGCCCACTATTGTACTTGATCCTACAGGTCCTAAGCCTGCCACATAGGCATAAAGTCTGATGTGGCAAGTTAATTAAGAAGAGAGAGACTAGTTTGGTGACCCCAGGAAGAAACGGTGCTAAGCGCGTGTACCTAGATGAAGCAAACTTAGCAATAAAAAACTAAGCACCTATGCATTGGGGACTTGAGTTGCTAAGCCATTTAATGCCCATAGCACCTCATCTAAGCACCATTTCATTGGAAGAGGTCACTCCTTGACAAATGCAATAAATACTATGAAGAAAGAGATAGAGAGAAGTAAACAAAAAAATACTCTTATAGCCAACCTTATAGCTACCTTATTGTATGAGTGACTTAGTGATGACTATGTATGACATGCCAACATCAGATAGCCTAACGCACCGTGTTAAATCTCCAAGCACGCGACCGCGCGAGCGAGGCGACGGTCGTGGTAGGCGCGACCATGATACGGGCTGCTGGCAGCCCTTGGATCTGAGATCGAACGGTCGCATGCTAAGTTGCTGAAAATTTGCAGAATAACCCTCCAGGATAGGATATTCACCCATAGGTCTAGAATCATGCCATGCAACCGTTCGATCTCAGATCCAAGGGCTCTTAGAAGCCCGTATCATGGGAGAATGGAAAGCTTCGTATCACCTGTAATTTTCCCGACGCTTGACATGACATCGAAAGCCATTTAATTGGGCGTCGAGTAGACATGACATCTAATTGGGCCCCCATAGTACTATGCATGAATCCATTTATCCACCAGGCACGCCACTACCCTGCCATTCGCACGCGCCCCCCCACTCGACATTTTTACAATCGATAAACCGCTCCTAGTCGTCCCGTCCTTTCACATTACGACAGTTCCACTAATCCTAACCCTCCTCCCAAATCCATGGCGTCCCAAATCTCCATGATCGGCGGTGAGTACAAGGTTAGAACCATCACCGGCGATGAGTTCGACGTCATCTACACTCGTTCTTCCGCAACGGTGAAAGAATGCCTTGCTCGCTTCAAACGCATGTTCGAAAACTCAAATGATGAGTGGGTCGTGGGCTAGATGTTGAATACACCACAATCCTGGGAAGCGAGAAGAAACTAAAGAAGGCAGAGAAGAAGAAGCCCGCCATGATCCAGGTTTGCGAGCATGACTTATGCTTGGTCTACCACATATGCCATGCTGACGTTGAGTGCGAGGAATTTAAGAAGTTCCTCAAGGGCGGCCGAGTCAAATTCGTTACTGTAACTTTAGGAACGACAAGGAAATCCTGGGTCGGATAGGCCTCGTTGTAGGTGACCCATTCGACCTCCAGAAGGAAGGGATGGTGCCCTCCCTTGATCATCCTTCAATGCTGACCCTGGCAGGAGCCATGGTTCATCCTTCATACGGTAAACTAAAGAAACCTCCGTACACGTTTCATCGTCATGCATGGCCGTGGAATGTACTAGATATGGACCACATCCAGTATGCTGCAATGGATGGCTACCTTTGTTTCAATATCTATAAGGGTTGGATGAAGAGCAAGAGCCAAGTGTGCGGTTCAAGCAAAGAAGTATCGCCCAAGAGGAAGAGGGACAAGGACGAAGTCGAGGACGTGGACGAGGACTCCGAGTAAGGTGGCAGTGTTGTTGCTCATGGTGGTTCTAATGTAGTGTCTACTAGATTAGTTGCTTAGTTTAATTTCTGGTGTGCTTAGTTTTATTTGAGGGGTGTGTTGTGCTGAGCCCCCAGTAGAACTATGTTATGTTTCTTCTCGTTATATTTCGTACATTTCATCTTTTAGTTGGTATAGTACTACCACTCGTTTCTTGACATTATATATGTATAATATATATGGCCAACATCATATAGCCAATAGTTTAGTTGTCAAAGAATTTCAGGGTGCTTAGTTTTGTCAAAGAATTCTAGGGTGCTTAGTTTTATTTGAGGGGTGTGTTGTGCTGGACACCATTAACTTATCATTGTGAGAATCGGCTTATTTTTGTCATGTAACATGGTCAACGGGGTTTGACGTGAAAATAACAATGTCTAATGGAATTTATGAGCAAACATCTAACTTAACGATGACATTTTTAGATATCTAATTGCATTTTGAGTAGGCATCTCACGGATCAATGGCATTTTTTGAGTAGTTGTAACTTATAATGGCAAAACTGAGTAGGGATACACAACTAGTGGCATAAATAATAAGAACCGAAGAATTAAATAGGGCTAATTTCTTTATTTCTTTATACCTTTGTGTGCGAAACAATATACGCTGCCTACCGCCAGATTTTCTTCACAGAGGCAACATAGAACTATATGAGTGCCCTGTTAAATTTTGGAATTATTCCGGGTTTGTTTGGCCTTTTTATACATTAATTGAGTTTCTGGTCATTTAACGTGCATAATTCAAATTTGAACTACAAGCACATGCTCCCGTGCACCAAAGTTGACTGAAAAATCACATGTGTGTCCTCAGGTGAATTTCTAGGTCCCATGCAAGAAATGGGAATAAAATTCAAACATATGGGCATCATGGTTCGGCCGAGAACATTGAGAAGCTTGGTTTTAAAATTCTTGTAGATCTAAAACACGCCTGAAAATCATGAAACTTGGCATGGTGTCATGTCATGGTACTACCATGCTGTGGTAAAAAAAATGCAGAATAGGAACAAGTTTTGGTATAAGTTTCTTGCAAACCGGAGCTTCTCCCAAGAAGGCTCGTGGTTCTGAGAGGGAACGTGTCACCTTTGTGTGCATAATTCAAATTTTAAATACAAGCACATGCTCCAGTGCACCAAAGCTGGTTGAAAAATCACATGTGTTTCCTCAGGTAAATTTCTAGGTCCCATGCCAGAAATGGGAATGAAATTCAAACATCTGGGCGTCATGGCTCGACTGGAAACATTGAGAAACTTGGTTTTTAAATTCCTGTAAATCCGAAACACGCATGAAAATCATGAAACTTGGCTTGGTGCCATGACATGGCACCAACATGCTGTGGTAATTTTGCTGTCCGATTTGCGAAGGCGCACTTAACAATCAACAAAGTCATTTTGGAACAAGTGTTGTCACGTTACAATCGGAAACACAAGTATTATTGAAACCGTACGTGGGTGTTCTATTTACCATTTACGTGCCGCCACGCATCCCCCTTTTTTTATTAGCTAGGAGGCACCGTGCAGGGTAGATATTTGAGTACGGGAGGCGTGCGATCAGACCCCTGCGCGCGTGCTTATCGGGAGGAGGGCCCTTTGACCTCCATCTGCCCTCCACCTCTCTCCCAAGGTACCATTAATGGCGCCCGAGCCTCTATTTAATGGCGTGGCAATGTCTCACTCGACTGAGATTTAAGAGAGAGAAAAGAAAATCTAAAAATAATATTTTGCACGGATCTTGATGTAAGATACGACGGACCTATAGCATCTACTGCGACTTATAGCAAGACTGATAAATATATATAAGGACGACGAGAGTGGATAATAATTGTCTTACATAATTAGGAAGATAATTAGAAAAGCCACATGAGGCTACGCCCGAAATACACAAGGGTGAAAGAAGAAGGAAGACGCATACAACGATCTCGCTCGCCGATCTCTACTTTCTTTATGCGCTGCAGGTCGCGGAGACTAGTTCTCGTGGCGGGCGATGATCTCTTTCATTAGTTTCATGTCCTTAATACGCTGCTTGGCAGCATCCATGGATTCCTCCACCATCCTGTTGCGCTCGATGTGGAGCATGGCATTCTCGTCCATAAGTTTCTTGATGATGATGCCCGTCCTCTGCAACACGGCAGCGGTCTCCTCCTCCTGCTTCGCCCTTCCGGCGATCTTCGCCCTCAGCAGGTCACGCTCACCCCGGAGCTTCGCATTTCCCTCCCCGAGTTGCTGGATGACACCGGTAGCCTCGTCCTGCATCCTCGCCCAGCCAGAGATCTGATCCATCTGGCTATGGACTATCGCGTGCATGCACCTGTAAGAGTCCTCGCCTGCCCGCGAGAAATTTTCCCAGGCCGCCGTGGCGTGGCGGGACCTCCCTGCTGCGTCGGCGGCGCGGCGGATCTCTGCTGCTTCCGCGGCGTGGCCGGACCAGCCTGCTACATCGACGGTGCGGCGGGACCTCCGTGCTGCTTCGACGGCGCAGCGGGACCTCTGTGCTGCTACTATTGCGCGGCTGGACATGTCGGCTGCTTTCACGGTGAGGCGGGACATCTCTCGTGCTTCCTCTTCCATGCTCACCTCTCCCTGGTGGAAATCTCTCGACCCAGAACTCACGCTGTCTATGGCTTGATTGTTTCTTGTGGATGAGGAGTTGAGGAGGAATGTGCAGTCATTTTCTATTAGGTAGTTCCCCTTTTTATAACCTAAGTACTAGCACTAGTACTAAAACCTGCATAGTGGGAACACGTTCAGGTTTGGTACGTACTGATAGGTGTGAGCAGGCTTGCACTTAATTGTAGCACTAGTACTTTCAAATGTGATGGGAACAAGGTAAAGATTAATTGATGGTTTTTGGTTTCGAGGCCCAAAACGGCTCCCTATGAGTTTAGTGGAACATAAATTTCAAGTAGACTGCATTGCTCAGATGCAAGTATTATGTTACTGTCAAAAATTGGCACAAAATACGAAGGAGACCAATGGAAGTACTACTAGCAACCCATGATTTAACTACTCGCATGTGCGCAGTGGAGTAGTAATGTCTTCCTTCCGCCCTCATGTCCACTCAATTTGCATGCGCTGTATTAATTGACCATCAATGAAGTGAAGGACTTTACACGCGTCAAATTATCACATGGGGTGGATCTTGGTACAAAATTGCGTCCGCCCGTGTACCCGCATGTGCGTGCGAGGGAATGAGTGCGTGCGTGGCGTGCGTGCAGATCTTTGCTTCATGCATGTACCGCCAGTGTGGCTCAGGGAGGATGAGTACATTCTTCTAGAACCAGCAGCATGTCACTGTGATCAATCCACACAAGGATGTCGCGACAACGCCTCCACATGTGCCACGTGCCCATGTGGCTTCATGAACTGTAAGAGAGACACCGTGTAGCGTGCCATTGTGTTTTGCACATACTCGAAGTACTAGTAAGGTACACGTGCATTACACATGTCAGATTTTGCAACCAAATCATGAATAAATACCACGCTTTAGCATGTAAGCTCTGAGTCATATATGCCTGATGTAGACCTTCGTTTAATTCTTATAGTTCATCTCATTCAAAATCAATTAGTTTTTATAAAAAACCTAGGGCCTCTTTGATTCATAGGATTTCCAAAATGCGAGAATAGGAAGAACATGGGATTAGAGTGGAATGTCGTCTTGAATCCTACAGGATGGTACGAGTGTTTGATTGTGCATAGAAAAAACGCAGAATTCTTCCAAAGAGGTTTGAGTGGATGGGATGTTTCCTATGAAATCTAGTGCAAATGAATCATATGGAAAAATTCCTATGGTTTACAATCCTACGAATCAAACAACAAAGATAGGAAAAATTCCTAAGGATTAGAATCCTCCAAAATTCCTTCGAGAATCCTTTGAATCAAAGAAGCCCTTAATCTATTTTATGATTCATGGAATTGTGCGTTGTAAAGCATAAAGTACAAACAAATAATGGCAATTCAACTAGAAAAAAAGTTTGGGCAGTTACGATACGGAAGATTCTAGAACAAAGGAGAACCACTGTTGTTTTGAGATTTGTGCATTATGCTTAAGTTCAACCATGGAGTCTGCTAGATTGTACATGTGGCAAAATCCAGTGGGGGGCTAGAAGATGGTGCGAGGGGCCGAGTGGAGGGAGACTATGAAGGAGTGCACAACTGCGAGATTGATATTTAGAGAGAGGGGGCGAGAACGTGTGCTATTGCGCGTAGTGGCGGAGCCATGAAAAATGTCCCATGAGCTGGGGGGCAAGCATTGCTAATCCTTTACGAGGAGGGCCAATTCATCAACTTAAACCATTTTTACCAGCAATTGTCTAATGATCACATTCATATTAGCCTGGATATATAGTGATGTTAGGGGGGGCAGGGCTCTTGCTGCCCCCTGTCTTGGCCATTGTGCGCGTGTCTGAGAGATGAAGCGGAAGGCATGGATGATGAGAGGGGGCGTTGGATATATAATTAATGTGGGTGTATTAGCTATATATGTAATCCTATATAGAGAGGTATAGATTGATCAATGTGGACGTGGGAAAGAGGGTGAGACCTCACTAGATATATAGATTGATCGGTTTATGTGGAAAACTATGAAAGACCTAGCTATACACACACACATAGAGGAACATCGATCGTTGTGCATGCATGTCAGAGATAAAGAATGCCCGATATGATGGGGAGGGGGATGTTTGTGTGTGTGTGCCTTCATGGGAGACCGAGCTGAAGAAAAAGATTGCATGTGTGCGATGGATAATGCCGACTGGTAGTGTGTGTGCATGCATGCATGCGAGAAAGTTAGTGGTACAATTATGAAGAGGAGACCAATGTGTGGGTGTAAAAGACTAGGTGAGGTCATAATCAATGTAAAGTTGAATTCAAATATTTGAATAAGAGATCATGATGTTTGAAACCCATGCATGCATGAATATAATGGAGATCTACGCGGTGTGGTTTGGAAACGAGCATGTTGCAATGTATACACATTGAACAAGGTCAGATTGGTTTGAATTTGAGATACCGATGGCAGACATCGTTTGACCACATTGCATCCGTGCATGGACAAACTATTCTAATTGGAGATGATGTGTGGCTTTCGCATCACATATCTATATCTATACCCCTATATATATTATATTATACATATTTTATATAGTGTGCGGATAACTTTAACTTTGAAAGATGGTCATTGGATGAGGCCAATCCGATGGTGCAGAGCTGGCAAATTTGAGCATTACTGGTTGTTGGATATCATCTAGATTCCACCAGATTTTGCCACATGTACAATCTAGAAGACTCTATGGTTGAATTTAAGCATAATGCACAAACCTCAAAACACAAGCACTTCATCTTTGTTCTAGAATCTTCCGTATCATAATTGCCGAAATGTTTTTCTACATGATTTGTTTTTACTTTATGCCTTACAATGCACAATTCCATGAATCTTAAAATAGATTAGCTTTCTTATAAAAACTAGATGATTTTGAATGAAATGAACTATAAGAATTAAACAAACATCTACGTCATGCATATATGACTCAAAGCTTACATGCTATAATGTGGTATTTATTCATAATTTGGTTGCCAAATCTCATGCGTGCAATGCACGCGTAGCTTACTAGTCTAAATGGTGTATGTGTGTGTGTTGTGCGTGTTAAACACATTGTACGTAGTATATCATACTAGTCTAAATTGCCTTTTTTGGGTACATGTTAAGCTTGTTCTCCCGAAATTTCAAGCCGCGCCTTGTTATGCCGAAATTTCAAACTAGCGTCTCTGTCTATCGTGCTGCGGAACTCCCGCCTCTTCAACCCGCGCCTTGCTAGCCTGAAATATTTAAGATATATCTTTTTCTCGCTATGCTCCGACCACTCCCTCCATCTCAACCCGCGCCTTGCTATTCCAAAATTACAACGCGCGCAAAAACTCCCACCTCCTGTGAAATCCCGACACGCGAAATGCCCATGATACCCCTGAACCGAAAGAATCGCCTCAAATCGGTGGGGGTACTTTCGTAACTTACCCCACATTTCGGACAAGCGCATCCCTAAGCCATGGTTCCCCACTCCCATCCCATCCGCTCACCCATTCATACACCGAGGCCGGCAAAACCCGCGAAGCTCCACACCCTCCTCCGTCTGCCACCTAGCCGGAGCCTCTTCCCTGACGACGTCGTCCACAGCAACACCTCGACGTCCCTCATCCACCGTTCCGGATGAGGATCCGTCGTCGATCTGGTCATCCCGCCGGTTCAGCCACCCCGTCCTCCACCTCCAAGGAGCTGCCCCGATGTTCCCCTCGTCTTTCGCGCCACCTCCATTCCCACACCATCGTCTTCACCTGCACCACCGGAAGAGCATCATCATCACCGTTTCCTCGGATGAAGCTGCGGCCTAATTGGCGCCACCAAAGAGGTTGTATATAATCGCTGCATTTTCTTCTTGATTCGATCTCACGGTGCTACCGGCACTCGGTCCCGAGCCGACACGGCGCGGCTCCATCCACGCCAGCATCACCGACCACTTCCTCCACGACGTCGCTCCCTTGGCGGTGACGTCCACATCAGTAGGAGCTGCTGCTGCTTTAGCTCTCGCTCGCGCTACTCCTGTGCTCTTGCTCTCGGTCCCCTGCCTGGTCTGCTCTTGCTCTTGCTCTTGCTCACGCTGCTGCTCTTGCTCTTGCTCTTGCTTGCAATGCTGCTCCGATTTAGCTACACTTCAGTCGACTGAATTGACTTTTGGGTCATTCGATTTTTAGGGGGTGGGGGGGGCTCGCTGGAGTTAAGGAAGAATCAGCTGCAGCGGGGAGGAGGGCTCGCCGGAGAGGTACCCCACTATCTATCTTAGGGTTCATGGTGGGGGCGGTGGTCACCGACGGTGGTGGGGCGATGGCGTGGGGATCGCCGGAGAAAAATCTCGGCACAGGGGGGGCTACAAGGATGGCCGGGGTGGCGGACCGATGGTGGGGAGTGTTTTCGGGGCAGGCGGGCGGCGGGGGGCGGCTATTTGGCCGGTGGTGGCTGGCGGCTCAGGGGGGTGGAGGTTGAAGATGAACTGCAGGCCCTTGATTTCGTATCCAACGGATGCAAAATCGACTAAACAGAGATGAAAAAGTCAGTGGACTGACTTGTAGCCTCACCTCTAGTGCGTTCAGTTTCGACAGTAAAATTCAGTTTCGACATCAAAATTCAGTTTCGACAGTTAAGTTCAGTGTCGACAGTTAAATTCAGTTTCGACAGTTAAGTTTAGAGATGAGCAGCTGATGTATACATCTAGAACTTTGTGGTTATGTATTTTACGTCATCTATTGGAGATGCTATTAGAGTTCCACTCAGGTTAACATTGTCTCTCTTGTCCTTCTTCAGCCTCGGCGTCGTACAACTCACCGGAGCTGCTCCAACAACGAAAACCTCCATCACAACGGAGCAATACCTCGGGCTCCATCTCCAGACGCCTAAGATCTTCTTCCCCTCCTCCGACAGCCAAGTCAGCCGGAGCACCCTCACCGGACAATCCAATTCTTGTGAACCAAACACCCAGATTGGCAGAAATCTCGTGTTTTTAAATTCTCTGTTTTGCACGTGCATTCCTATCCTATTCCTGTCTAATTCCTATCCATGAATTGTTAGAATCCTCAAATTCAAACAAGTCATTACATAATTACTTCTGTTACAGATATGTGTCAAAGAAAACCTTGTGTGGTTTGTCCTGTTCCTGCGGTGTTGTGTTCCACCCTAGCTCAGCTGCTCCAACGACGGAAGGGTTCATCACAGCAGGGATCGGCTCTCCAGACTGTCTTTCGCCGCCTCAGATCTTCTTCCCCGCCGCTGGCATCCACGACAACTGCATTACCATCATCAACTGAGCAGATGACCTTGAGGACTACACGGGTCCGCAAGAGAGGTCACACTCTTCCGTGTCTGCTTACGTTATGCATCGCTTAATATGATGACATGCTACGTTATCGTCGTGTTCGCTTATTAGACTCCGAATCAGGTCCAAACTTATGCTGAAACTTGAGTTTTTAAATGGTTGCGGGGTACATATTGGGGCAGCAATCAATACTATATGTCTACTATCCGGTTAATCTCGGGTGTCTACTATGAGTTTCATGTTGGGTGCAAACAAACATTAAAGGATCCATTATCTGTATTTTTTAACTAAAGCTATTATCTGCCTGCTATCATTTGTTTTGGGTCTATCCACAGTTTGCTACCATCACTCTGGATTTGTGCATGCACTCGTTACATAATCTCACTATGTTTTATTCCTATGCATGTCAGTTATTGTACACAATGGAACTGAACATGTAGAGCAAAAGAGACGAGCCTTGCATGGCAATAAAATTTCATGCAGACGTCGCTCCATGGTGGGCGCAAAGGCATCCCCCTCCACCCATTTCGGATCGTAATCAAGAGGAAGATAACTGTTCTGAGGGTGATTCAGAAGCAGGAGACCACTCCTATTTACCCCATGAGGTCTTCGCTTTAACTTGGCATGCTGATGTTGGTAATATCATGCATATGGTGCCTTGCATTGCTTACTATATACATCAAAGATGTCATCTGCTTAGTTTAGACATGCTTTGTGTCAATGCCATCTGTTTAGTTTCTTTATCATATATGTGAATCATGCAATGCCACCCTGGTTAGCCAGTCATCTTATATGTGAATTATATCATGACATCATTTTTTTATTACGTGTTAAATTTGCCAACAATTTTAGTACATTCAATTACTCTTCCTGTGCATCGGCCATTCAGCACGGTCATGGAAAAATCTGGAGTGGAAACAAGGTCTTCAGAGAAGACAATGCTATCTGACGAAGCGCATGTCTTGCTGGTTACAGATAGCTCCTCACAGGAGGATTCAGAGACAAATGAATAGTCCTATTTCCGCCCCGAGGTGCATGCTCTAACTTGGCAGGGTTATGATGCTCATATCGTGCGTATGGTATCTTGCATTGCTATGTCATTTGCTTAGTTTAGAAATGCTTTGTGTGAATGCCACCTGTTTAGTGTCTAATTACCATATATGTGAATTATGCAATGCCATCTTGTTGCAAGACATTATATATGTGAATTATGCAATGCTATCTTGTTGCTAGGCATTATATATGTGAATTATGCAATGCCATGCTGTTTAGCCAAGCGTCATATATGTGAATTATATCATGCCGTCCTTTTTTTGTATTTCTCATTGCTTTTGTCGACAATGTTTGTATATTCAACTGCTCTTCCTGTGCATCAGCCATTTGAATTGGCGATGGAGAAATCTGGAGTGAAAACAAGGTCTTCAGAGCAGACAATGCTACCTGGTGAAGCAGATATCTTGCTGGTTACAGATAGCTCTTCAGAGGAGGATTCAGAGGCAGATGACCAGTCCTATTATCCCCCTGAGGTGTATGCTCAAACTTGGCAGGGTTATATTACTCATATCATGCATATGTTGTATTGCAATGCTTAGTGTTTACATCATATACACAATATTGAATGCCATCTCCTTAGTTGACACATCATATATGCGATTGCCCTCTGCTCACTTCCTTAGTATATAAATCATATATTCGAATTATATCATGCCATGATGTTTACATAGACAACATGTATCTGAATTATGGCAAGCCAACCCATTTTCTAAAGACATAATATAGTTATATCATCTCATCCTGTTCACATAGTCATCATATTTTGAATTATGTCATTCTATCCGTGAATTATATCATGCCATCATGTGTCCATCGACGGCATGTTTGTGATTTATGGCATGCCAACCACTTTAATAGACACATCGTATAGTTATATCATGTCATCCTATTTACATAGTCATTGATACGTCTCCAACGTATCTATAATTTTTGATTGCTCCATGCTATATTATCTACTGTTTTGGACTATATTGGGCTTTAATTTCCACTTTTATATTATTTTTGGGACTAACATATTAATGGAGGCCCAGCCCAGAATTGCTGTTTTTTTGCCTATTTCAGTGTTTCGGAGAAACAGAATATCAAACGGAGTCCAAACGGAATGAAACCTTCGGAAACGTGATTTTCTCATCAGATAAGATCCAGGAGACTTGGACCCTCCGTCAAGAAAGCCACGAGGCGGTCACGAGGGTGGAGGGCGCCCCCCTAGGGCGCGCCCCCTACCTCGTGGGCCCATCAAAGCTCCACCGATGTACTTCTTCCTCCTATATATATACCTACGTACCCCCAAACGATCGGGGACGGACCCAAAAACCTAATTCCACCGCCGCAACTTTCTGTATCCACGAGATCCCATCTTGGGGCCTGTTCCGGAGGTCCGCCGGAGGGGGCATCGATCACTGAGGGCTTCTACATCATCATCCAAGCCCCTACGATGAAGTCTGAGTAGTTTATTTCAGACCTACGGGTCCATAGTTAGTAGCTAGATGGCTTCTTCTCTCTTTTTGGATCTCAATACAATGTTCTCCCCCTCTCTTGTGGAGATCTATTCGATGTAATCTTCTTTTTGTGGTGTGTTTGTTGAGACCGATGAATTGTGGGTTTATGATCAAGTCTATCTATGAATAATTTTTGGATCTTCTCTGAATTCTTTTATGTATGATTGGTTATCTTTGCAAGCCTCTTCGAATTATTAGTTTGGTTTGGCCTACTAGATTGGTTGTTCTTGCCATGGGAGAAGTGCTTAGCTTTGGGTTCGATCTTGCGGTGTCCTTCCCCAGTAACAGAAGGGGCAGCAAGGCACGTATTGTATCGTTGCCATCGAGGATAACAAGATGGGGTTTTTATCATATTGCATGAAACTATCCCTCTACATCATGTCATCTTGCTTAAGGCGTTACTCAGTTTTTAACTTAATACTCTAGCTGCATGCTGGGTAGCGGTCGATGAGTGGAGTAATAGTAGTAGATGCAGGCAGGAGTCGGTCTACTTGTCTCGGACGTGATGCCTATATACATGATCATACGTAGATATTCTCATAACTATGCTCAATTCTGTCAATTGCTCAATAGTAATTTGTTCACCCACCGTAGAATACTTATGCTCTTGACAGAAGCCACTAGTGAAACCTATGGCCCCCGGGTCTCTTTCTCATCATATCAATCTCCATCACTTTATTATTGCTTTGTTTTTACTTTGCTTTTACTTTTCACTTTGCATCTCTATACCAAAAGTACCAAAAATATTATTTATCATCTCTATCAGATCTCACTTTCATAAGTGACCATGAAGGGGTTGACAACCCCTAAGCGTGTTGGTTGCGTTGAGCTATTGTTTTTGTGTAGGTACGAGGGACTCGCGCGTAGCCTCCTATTGGATTGATACATTGGTTCTCAAAAACTGAGGGAAATACTTACGCTACTTTGCTGCATCATCCTCTCCTCTTCGGGGAAATCCAACGCAGTGCTCAAGAGGTAGCAAGAAGGATTTCTGGCGCCGTTGCCGGGGAGTCTGTGCAAAAGTCAACATACCAAGTACCCATCACAATCCCTATCTCCCGCATTACATTATTTGCAATTTGCCTCTCGTTTTCCTCTCCCCACTTCACCCTTGCCGTTTTATTCGCCCTCTCTCTCTCTCTATCCTCCCTCTCTATTTGCCTCTTTTTGCTCGTTTGCCTTTTGTTTGCTCGTGTGTTAGTTTTCTTGTTTGTCGCGATGGCTCTTCCTAGATTCGGTGATCTTCACCTTAAAAGGTTAGAGGAGATCGAAAACAACGTCAGGAAGTTTATGGTTTTGCAATTTGAGCATAATAATTTCTTTAGAAATGAACTTAAGGGACAAAAAGGTTTTATGAGTTATATGAATAAAGAGCTCGATGATATGTCTAAAGAATTTGAAGGTATAAGATCCCAAATTGCTCGTCTTGAAAAATTAACTGCTGAAATTTCGGATAAGCAAGCTACCTTAGTCAATAAGATGGCCGCTAAATCGGATTCCTATGAAAATAATGATGAAGATCTAAAAGTTATTGATGTGTCCCCTATTAAATCTTTGTTTTGCAATATTAATCTTGATAATGATGGGACTGAATATGATCCACCTTTACCTAGAAGGTGTTCTAAAAATTCGGAGTATTTAAATCTTGATGATGAAATTGATAAAAGTGGGATTAAAAGAAATAAACCCTAGATGATGCTAAAACCACTATATTAGAATTCAAGGAATTTAATTATGAATATTTCTCTTTGATTGATTGTATTTCCTTGTTGCAATCCTTGCTAAAATCTCCTCATGCTTATAGTCAAAATAAAGCCTTTACCAAACATATCGTTGATGCCTTGATGCAATCTTATGAAGAAAAACTTGAGTTGAAAGTTTCTATCCCTAGAAAACTTTATGATGAGTGGGAACCTACTATTAAAATTAAAATTAAAGACTATGAGTTTTATGCTTTGTGTGATTTGGGTGCTAGTGTCTCTACTATTCCCAAAACTTTGTGTGATTTGCTAGATTTCCGTGATTTTGATGATTGCTCTCTAAACTTGCATCTTGCAGATTCCACTATTAAGAAACCTATGGGAAGAATTAATGATGTTCTTATTTTTTCAAATAGGAGTTGTGTGCCCGTAGATTTTATCGTTCTTGATGTAGATTGCAATCCTTCTTGCCCTATTATTCTTGGTAGACCTTTCCTTAGAACGGTTGGTGCAATTATTGATATGAAGGAAGGGAATAGTAGATTTCAATTTCCATTAAAAACGGGCATGGAACACTTACCTAGAAAGAAAATAAAATTACCATATGAATCTATCATGAGAGCCACTTATGGATTGCCTACCAAAGATGGCAATACCTAGATCTATTCTTGCTTGTTATGCCTAGCTAGGGGCGTTAAACGATAGCGCTTGTTGGGAGGCAACCCAATTTTATTTTCATTCCTTGCTTTTTGATCCTGTTTAGTAATAAATAATTTATTTAGCCTCTGTTTTGGTTGTGTTTTTTGTGTTTAATTAGTGTTTGTGCCAAGTAGAACCGTTCGGAAGACTTGGGGAAAGTCTTGTTGAACTTGCTGTAAAAAACAGAAACTTTAGCTCTCACGAGAACTGCTGTCATTTATATTTGGAAAGTGATATTTAGTTAATTCTTTTTGCCGATGATTAATAGATAAATTCCTCACGTCCAACAATTTATTTTAGAATTTTTGGGGTTCCAGATCTTGTGCTAGCTACATATTACTACAGACTGTTCTGTTTTTCGTGTGTTGTTTCCTTATTTTGATGAATCTATGGCTAGTAAAATAGTTTATAATCCATAAAGAAGTTGGAATACAGTAGGTATAACACCAATATAAATAAATATTGAGTTCATTACAGTACCTTGAAGTGTTCTTTTGTTTTCTTTCGCTAAGGAGCTCACGAGATTTTCTACTTTAAGTCTTGCGTTGTGAAGTTTTCAAGTTTTGGGTAAAGATTTGATGGATTATGGAACAAGGAGTGGCAAGAGCCTAAGCTTGGGTATGCCCATGTCACCCCCAAGATAATCTAAAGACACCTAAAATCCAAAGCTTGGGGATGCCCCGGAAGGCATCCCCTCTTTCGTCTACTTGTATCGGTAACTTTACATGGAGCTATATTTTTATTCACCACATGATATGTGTTTTGCTTGGAGCGTCTTTTATAATTTGAGTGTTTGCTTGTTAGTCTACCACAATCATCCTTGCTGTACACACCTTTTGAGAGAGCCATACATGATTTGGAATTTGATAGAATACTCTATGTGCTTCACTTATATCTTTTAGAGCACGGTGGTGTATTTGTTTTATAGAAACTATTGATCTCTGATGCTTCACTTAGATTATTTTGAGAGTCTTAATAGCATGGTAATTTTCTTATGAGTGTGTTGAATACTAAGAAAAGTTTGATGCTTGATGATTATTTTGAGATATGGAGGTAATAATATCAAAGTCATGCTAGTTGAGTAGTTGTGAAATTGAGAAATACTTGTGTTGAAGTTTGCAAGTCCCGTAGCATGCACGTATGGTAAACGTTATGCAACAAATTTGAAACATGAGGTGTTATTTGATTGTCTTCCTTATGAGTGGTGGTCGGGGACGAGCGATGGTCTTTTCCTACCAATCTATCCCCCTAGGAGCAAGCGCGTAGTGCCGAGGTTTTTGATGACTTGTAGATTTTTGCAATAAGTATGTGAGTTCTTTATGACTAATGTTGAGTCCATGGATTATACAGACTCTCAGCCTTCCATCCTTGCTAGCCTCTTCGGTACCGTGCATTGCCCTTTCTCACATTGAGAGTTGGCGCAAACTTCGCCGGTGCATCCAAACCCCGTGATATGATACGCTCTTTCACACATAAACCTCCTTATATCTTCCTCAAAACAGCCACCATACCTACCTATTCTAGCATTTCCATAGCCATTCCGAGATATATTGCCATGCAACTTTCCATCATTCCGTTCATCATGACACATTCATCATTGTCATATTGCTTAGCATGATCATGTAGTTGACATAGTATTTGTGGCAAAGCCACCGTTCATAATTCTTTCACACATGTCACTCTTGGTTCATTGCATATCCCGGTACACCACCGGAGGCACTCATATAGAGTCATCTTTGTTCTAGTATCGAGTTGTAATCATTGAGTTGTAAATAAATAGAAGTGTGATGATCATCATTTTTAGAGCATTGTCCCAAGTGTGGAATAATAATAAAAAAAGGCCCCAAAAATGAGAGAAAAAGAGAGAAGGGACAATGTTACTATCCTTTTACCACACTTGTGCTTCAAAGTAGCACCATGATCTTCATAGTAGAGAGTCTCTCATGTTATCACTTCCATATACTAGTGGGAATTTTTCATTATAGAACTTGGCTTGTATATTCCAACCACGGGCCTCCTCAAGTGCCCTAGGTCTTTGTGAGCAAGCAAGTTGGATGCACACCCACTAGTTTCTTTTGTTGAGCTTTCATACATTTATAGCTCTAGTGCATCCGTTGCATGGCAATCCCTACTCCTTGCATTAACATCAATCGGTGGGCATCTCCATAGCCCATTGATTAGCCTCGTTGATGTGAGACTTTCTCCTTTTTTGTCTTCTCCACATAACCCCCCTCATTATATTCTATTCCACCCATAGTGCTATGTCCATGGCTCGCGCTCATATATTGCGTGAAAGTTTATAGGTTTGAGATTACTAAAGTATGAAACAATTGCTTGGCTTGTCATCGGGGTTGTGCATGATGAGAGCATTCTTGTGTGACGAAAATGAAACATGACTAAACTATATGATTTTGTAGGGATGAACTTTCTTTGGCCATATTATTTTGAGAAGACATAATTGCTTAGTTAGTATGCTTGAAGTATTATCATTTTTCTGTCAATATGAACTTTTGTCTTGAATCTTTCGGATCTGAATATTCATACAACAATTAAGAAGAATTACATTAAAATTATGCCAAGTAGCACTCCGCATCAAAAATTCTCTTTTTATCATTTACCTACTCGAGGATGAGCAGAAATTAAGCTTGGGGATGCTTGATACGTCTCCAACGTATCTATAATTTTTAATTGCTCCATGCTATATTATCTACTGTTTTGGACTATATTGGGCTTTAATTTACACTTTTATATTATTTTTGGGACTAACATATTAACGGAGGCCCAGCCCAGAATTGCTGTTTTTTGCCTATTTCAGTGTTTCGGAGAAACAGAATATCAAACAGAGTCCAAACGGAATGAAACCTTCGGAAACGTGATTTTCTCATCAGATAAGATCCAGGAGACTTGGACCCTCCGTCAAGAAAGCCACGAGGCGGTCACGTGGGTGGAGGGCGCCCCCCTAGGGCGCGCCCCCTACCTCGTGGGCCCCTCGAAGCTCCACCGATGTACTTCTTCCTCCTATATATATACCTACGTACCCCCAAATGATCGGGGACGGACCCAAAAACCTAATTCCACCGCCGCAAATTTCTGTATCCACGAGATCCCATCTTGGGGCCTGTTCCGGAGCTCCGCCGGAGGGGGCATCGATCACTGAGGGCTTCTACATCATCATCCAAGCCCCTACGATGAAGTGTGAGTAGTTTATTTCAGACCTACGGGTCCATAGTTAGTAGCTAGATGGCTTCTTCTCTCTTTTTGGATCTCAATACAATGTTCTCCCCCTCTCTCGTGGAGATCTATTCGATGTAATCTTCTTTTTGCGGTGTGTTTGTTGATACTGATGAATTGTGGGTTTATGATCAAGTCTATCTATGAATAATATTTGAATCTTCTCTGAATTCTTTTATGTATGACTGGTTATCTTTGCAAGTCTCTTCGAAGTATTAGTTTGGTTTGGCCTACTAGATTGGTTGTTCTTGCCATGGGAGAAGTGCTTAGCTTTGGATTCGATCTTGCGGTGTCCTTTCCCAAGTGACAGAAGGGGCAGCAAGGCACGTATTGTATCGTTGCCATCGAGGATAACAAGATGGGATTTTTATCATATTGCATGAAACTATCCCTCTACATCATGTCATCTTGCTTAAGGCGTTACTCTGTTTTTAACTTAATACTCTAGATGCATGCTGGATAGCGGTCGATGAGTGGAGTAATAGTAGTAGATGCAGGCAGGAGTCGGTCTACTTGTCTCGAATGTGATGCCTATATACATGATCATACCTAGATATTCTCATAACTATGCTCAATTCCTCAGACTTCCCTGCTGCGTCCCCTTCCGTCTCGATGCCGTAGCCTCGCTCGGACTTGATCCACCGCCATGGGAAAGGAGAAGACGGTGGCGTTGGAGCGCGCAAAGAAGGCGACCGCGAAGGCGAAAGGCAAGAGGACCAGCCGGGGTGGATCCTCGTCGAGATCCGGCCTGCCGCCAGGCTGGATCCAGGGCGACTGGATCCGCTCGACGATCAGCCAGGACGACCTCAACGACCTGGTGGAGGGGAGACCGATCCCCCACGAATCAGCGCGGCTCCCGGGGAACGACACTGAGCCGCGGCCGCTAGAGGGTGAGTGCGTTCTCCTCGCCACTCACATCGACCGCGGATTCTCTTTGGCTCCCCACCCTTTCATTCGTGGCTTTTTGAACTTCTTCAGGGCTCAACTCCACCACTTTATTCCGAACACCATAGTGTATCTGGCTGCCTTTGTGTCAATGTGTGAAAATTTCTTGGGTTGTCGACCGCACTAGGGTCTCTTCAAACACATATTCACCTGCCGCTCCTAGTCGGTCAAGAAAGCCAGCCCGAGTGACGAGAGGACACACGTGATACAGATGTGCGGGGGCCTTGGAATCCAAATGAGGAACAAGAGTACCTTCCCAGCGATGATCCTTCCTGACTCGGTCCGGGGCTGGCAGCCGACCTGGTTTTACTGTAAGGACCAGCCGACCCCGGGCCAGTCGACTAGACTTCCCCCCTTTTCTCTGGCTCGAGTGGAGAAGCCCTCCTCCTTGAGGGTGATCCCAGAAGGGAAGGCGCATGTCAAGGCGTTGGTCGAGCGGGTCGTCCAACTTGTCCGCGACGGGGTGACTGGGATGGACCTGCTGGAGGTCTTTCTCAGCCGCCGCATTCAGCCGCTCCAAGCCCGTGACCATCCGATGTGGATGTACTCGGGTCTCGAGGATTCCACTCGGATCCACCCGGAGGACGTTAGCGAAGACACGGTGGAGAAGTGGCTGAGAGGAATCACCAGCAACAAAGATAATCCCCGGGGGTCCAGGAGGGTGATTCCATTTGACCATTCGCGCCAGCCAGAACAGATGTGATTCTGCATTGTCAAGTATCTTCTCCATTCACTGTGTAGCACTTTATTGACGGTCGACTGTATTTCTTTTGCTCGTTGTCCTTTCAGGCTCTCATTGATATGTACTCGATGCCCAATGGAGTGCAGGAGCAAGACGTCGAGGAAGGGGCAAGCGGGGGCGAGAGTGGCGAGTGGCACACGGATGCAGAGGAGGACGAGGAGAGCGACGACTCGAGTGATGAAGAAGAGGTCGATTCGCCTCCTCGCAGAGAGAGAAGATCCAAGCACGCTCACGACCCGGCGAGCACCCCAGTCCTGGCGACTGCATTGACTGGGCAAACTTCGAAGCGCCCCCGGACGTCTTCCCCAGCGCCAACTGAGAAGGCATCGAAACAGCTCAAGGTTGTGCGGCCTCCTGCGCCAAAAGCATCGAAAGCCACCTCCTCTGAACCACCGAAGGCTTTGCCCAGAATCAAAGTGATCGTCCCCACCATCTCTGGGTAATCATCTGATCCATTCTTTTCGTCGACTCGAGCAACAGAACATAACCGACTGAGTGTGGACATTTGCAGTGCTGCTACATCGGGAACCTCTTGCTACCAATATCGAGACGAGGAGATGGAAGATGCGGTCACCTCCAACCCAGGTAAAAAACTCTTATGATCTTGTTCTTGATTACTCGGTCGATTGAATTCTAGCGATTCACTTGGGGTCAACTGATCTCTCTGCAGCTCCACCCAACGTCATCGATCTTCCAGATGATGATGAAGACGTGGCTCCTAGGCCCAGGAAGAACAAAAAAGTTGCAGCTGGCAAGACGTCTCAGCAGGGACCGACGACCACACCAACCGCCTGGCAATCTGAAGACACAGGCGGGGCCTCAGTAACTTTTGCTGTACCATTGTTGAGTGAGCGCCCTGCTCCGTCGATTGAACCGGTGTTCCCTTCAGTCGTCCAGCCTCACGCTTCGGAGCTCCAAGCTGCCGCACCTGGGTCGTCTACCCCCTTCTTCACCAACTACCATGTTCCGGAAAACCAGTCGGACACGGCTGCAGAAGCCATCCGTCAGGCTAACATGATGACGGAGCGGATGAAGACGGTGCACAAGCATAGCTAGGCTGCTTACGACGCCAGCGCTGCACTCCGGGCCAATGTCCAGGTAAGTAAACTTCCGACTGACCTTGTTCTATTAGGATATGCTACCCGAAATATTTTCTTCCATACAATCTCCTATTGTTTGCGTCGAATCTGTACACTCACTGGGTGTTTTGTTGCCTTTAGTATTTGCGCTCTTCCACTCGGTCTGGGCGAGTAGGACCTGAACCGGTAGGGGCACTCCAAGTGCGCCCACTGGGCGTAGTCCCCGAGACCGCAGTTGACTGCAGGCAGTTGACTGGGGTCTGAGTTCTTTTTTCTTTCTTTTCTTCCACTCGACCCGGGCGGACCGGTCGAATGAGATCTGAACCAGTGGGGGCACGTCAAGTGCACCCACTGGGTGTAGTCCCCGAGAGCGCGGTCAACTGCTGGCAGTTGGTCGAGGTCTGAATAGTTCTTTTCTCTTTTTTTAACTCGACCCGGGCGGGCCGGTCGAGTTAGGTCTGAACCAGTGGGGGCACGCCAAGTGCACCCGCTGGGTGTAGTCCCCGAGACCACAGTCGACTGCGGGCAGTCGACTGGGGTCTGATTAAATAACCTTTGGTCTTGTTGATTGACACGTCTTTTACCTCCTGCAGAAATATTGTACTCTCATTTCCAAGTTTGCTGAACTTGAGGAGAAGCAGAGGCAACTCAACCTCGATTTGGAGCTGGCCCAACAGAATTTGAAGAAAGCTCAAGATGAAGCTGCTGGTATGGAAGGTAACTGCCTGTCGACTGTTCACGTCGATCATCTTTTAAGATATTTCTTCGATCTCTTGTTTGATCCAATTGCTTCTTTTGCAGAGAAAATGAAGTTGGCTCTGGAGAAGGACTCAGACCTTGCAGCTTCGCAGAAGGAAGCCCAAGATAAGACTGCCCTTGCAGACCAGAAGTTGGCTTTAGTTGGAGCGTTGGAAGGGGAGGTGAACAAGCTGAAGTCCTGTCTCAATGAGTCTAACCGAGAAGTGAGTCGTCTGAAGAAGGATAAAATTTCCCTGAATGAGAAGTTGGAGTCTGCGGTCCGCAAGAGAAATGACACAGAAGCCTATCTGAGAACTCTTGCTAAGAAGCTCTATCTTATGCTGGAAGGTACTCCTTTTCAACCGACTGTTTTGTAAGTTAATCCTGTCTAATCGACTCACTAACTCTTTGACTGCAGAATTCTGCCAAAACTTTGACGAGGAAACCGGAAGGATCGAGACGGGTCTGGACCCTATCGCTTCTCCAGTTTGCGACGAAACTGCCATGAACGTGCTCCGACTAGAGTCCCGCGTCGCCAGCGTCACAAGTTACCTCACGCGTCTGAAGGTGGCAGTTTCACGAATCGACCCATTACTCTGTCCAAGGTCGTCGCTTCAAAATGACTTGGAATCTCTGATGGCTCGGCTCGACGAGATCCCTTGTCGAGTGCAGGAATGGAAGAAGTCCTCTGCCCGGTGTGGTGCTGACGTGGCGTTGTCCTTGGTCAGAGTCCACTGCAAGGAAGCTCGTGAAGACAAGCTGGCGGCGATCCAGGTCGCCAACACCAAAAGGCACGACTTCTAGTCCTTTATGGAGACTTTCATCGCTGCTGCCACTCGGACCGCAGATGAAATCGACTTGGACAAATTTTTCAAACCCTGCAGCCCTCCTTCTGCCGAGTGAACAAACTATGAGATTAAACCTGTCTTAAATTTGCCTCGGAATACCAAGTGGTTGTTGTAACCATTAAACTCCTTCGGGCTTGATGCTCAAATACTTTTAATTTGTTGTCTGGAACTTCAGGATTTATCCGAACTGCTTTTGAGTATACTTGCGATTGCTTTTGGGATCTGCTCCATTGTATTTGTGGCGTAGCTCCGAGGAGAAGGTTGCAGTCGACCTGCGCCTCACCATCCTTGCGGACAAGGATGGAGCGCACATTGTACTTGCGGCGAAGCTCGAAGAAGAGGGTTGTAGTTGACCCGCGCCTCGTCGTCCTTGCGGGCATGGGTGGAGCGTACTTTGTATTGGTGGTGTAGCTCGGAGAAGAGGGCCGCGGTCGACCTGCCCCTCGTCGTCCTTGCGGGTAGGGATGGAGCGTACGTTGTACTGGTGGTGCAGCTCTTAGGGAAAGGATTTTACAAACTTAGGCGAGTACTGGACTGCAGCTAAGCCCCCGATTAGGAGGATTGCTCACCACTCGATAGGAATTTATAACCTTAGGCGAGTACTGGACTGCAGCTAAGCCCCCGAGTGAGAGGATTGCTCACCACTCGATAGGATTTTGTAAACTTAGGTGAGTACTGGAGTGCAGCTAAGCCCCCAAGTGGGAGGATGGCTCACCACTCGGTAGGATTTTTTATACTTAGGCGAGTATTGGACTGCAGCTAAGCCCCCGAGTGGGAGGATCGCTCACCACTCGGTGGGATTTTTAAAACTTAGGCGAGTACTGGACTGCAGCTAAGCCCCCGAGTGGGAGGATTGCTCACCAGTCAGTAGGATTTTTTAAACTTAGGCGAGTACTGGACTGCAGCTAAGCCCCCAAGTGGGAGGATGGCTCACCACTCGGTGGGATTTTTTAAACTTAGGCGAGTACTGGACTGCAACTAAGCCCCCGAGTGGGTGGATTGCTCACCACTCGGTAGGATTTTTTAAACTTAGGCGAGTACTGGACTGCAGCTAAGCCCCCGAGTTGGAGGATTGCTCACCACTCGGTAGGATTTTTTAAACTTAGGCGAGCACTGGACTGTAGCTAAGCCCCCGAGTGGGAGGATTGCTCACCACTCGGTAGGATTTTTTAAACTTAGGCGAGTACTGGACTGCAGCTAAGCCCCCGAGTGGGAGGATTGCTCACCACTTGGTGGGATTTTTTAAACTTAGGCAAGTACTGGACTGCAACTAAGCCCCCAAGTGGGAGGATTGCTCACCACTCGGTAGGATTTTACAAACTTAGGCGAGTACTGGACTGCAGCTAAGCACCCAAGTGGGAGGCTGGCTCACCACTCGGTAGGATTTTACAAACTTAGGCGAGTACTGGACTGCAGCTAAGCCCCCGAGTGGGAGGCTGGCTCACCACTCGGTAGGATTTTACAAACTTAGGCGAGTACTGGACTGCAGCTAAGCCCCCGAGTGGGAGGCTGGCTCACCACTCGGTAGGATTTTTTCAAACTTAGGTGAAACGGGTTCGCAGCTAAGCCCCCGAGCGGGAGGCTGGCTCACCACTCGGTAGGTTGTTTGAAAACTTAGGCGAAACGGATTCACAGCTAAGCCACCCACTGGGGTTTTTCAGACGTAAACAAAAGCAACAACAATCGTGCCAGAGGACTGTAAAGCTCTTGTCTTTGATAAACAAATTACAAAGGTACTTCTTATTACACTTTATTCGAACGAGTACTTAAGTATAAAAGGGGCGGAGAAGCTCCGCATTCCAAGCTCGTGGCTCGTCTTTCTGATGCTCGACACTGTAAAGATGGTATGCTCCATTATGGAGAACCCTGGTGATGATGATGAAGGGGCCTTCCCAAGCAGGGGCAAGCTTGTGTGGCTTCTGTTGATCCACTTGAAGAACCAAGTCTCCCTCTTGAAAGGCTCGACCCCTCACGTTTCTGGCGTGGAGCGGTGCAAGTCTTGCTGATAAATGGTCGACTGGATCAAGGCCAACTCTCTTTCTTCCTCTAAGAGATCGACTGAATCTTGCCGGGCCTGTTCCGCTTCTTTTTCAGAGAAGAGCTCGACTCGGGGTGTGTTGTGGAGCAGGTCACTTGGTGATGAGGCTATGTACCTAGGGCAGGGTCATGGACCTGTCCAAACTTCCCTACCCAAGGACATCTCTAGAAGAAATCACCTTTCAATCGATTTGGAAGTGTTCCACTCAACAGACTCGGAGACACTCGACCAAGAAGCGATCACTCGACCAAGACCAAACCACTCGACGGCCAGGAGACCTAAAGGCACTCCGCACGCTAACGGTCGGTTATTAAGTAGCTTTCATGATCATCATAGCACTTTATTAAGGGCGTTACCAGTAACGCCCGACCTTAATGTATTTAAAACCCTGCATAACTGAGGGCCGGAGGGGTCCGGCGAACTCTATATAAGCCACCCCCCTCCTCAGTGTAAAGGGTTCGCAACCCCGTAACTCATATACGCATAATCCAGTCGACCGCCTTCGGGCTCCGAGATGTAGGGCTATTACTTCCTCCGAGAAGGGCCTGAACTCGTAAACCTCGCGTGCTTACAACTTCTCCATAGCTAAGATCTTGCCTCTCCATACCTACCCCCCTACATTACTGTCAGACTTAGAACCACGACAGTTGGCGCCCACCGTGGGGCAGGTGTTTTAGCGATTTGTTGGAGGAGTTGCGACCTTTTCCGATCCGAATGATCATGGTTTCCGGCGGAGTTTTGGTGGAGGGTTGCGAGATCCGTCTCGGCGTGCTCACGTTCATCGCCGATGACTCCGCTTAGCTTCAGGAGGCTCCGCTCGACGTGGACGCGCTCCCTGTCCGCGGGGTGATGCACTTTCGCGCGTGCGTTTGCGGCATCCTTTTGCGGCAACCGTCGACCCACTATCGGTTGGCTCCTGTGCTGTCCTCCCTCCCTGTTTCCCGCTGGCGCAAGCGTTCCGGTCGGTCGAGACTTCAGCGGTGGGTGAGACACGCGGTGGCACGCCAGTCGGCCACCCCTCAAGTCGCGGCGATCGAGCCCGACGAATCCCTCTACGGCCTGTTCGATCTATTGACTGGCTCTACAGAGACCGCATCCGAGTGCGACAGCAGTGATCCGGCGGCGGAGGTTCTGATGGTCGATGGACCGCCCAGTCCTCCAGGTTTTCCCCGCACCGATGGAGGCGCGGGTGGAGGCGACCCGTCGCGTCCCCATGGGGAATATCTCCCCGAGCTTCTCACGTCGTTGCAGAGAGAAGAACTTCGTCGCCGGAACATGGATGCGCTGCACACTCCTATCGTCGGAGAAACCCTCGAGGCTCGTGCCTTGGAGGACGCGCACCTGGCAAACTTGGCCGAGAGCACTCGACTGGAGAACCTCCAGCAAGCACTCGACAAGCGTGCGCGACAACAGGTTCCCGAATCCAGCCGACGTCAGCTCTTCCCGCCCCCGCAGATATATCGAACTCCGATTCAGAATTTAGCAGCTGCAGCCCGTATAGCAGAGTCGACTCAGCCTTCCTAGTTGGAGGCTGGCAGAGGCTTGCTACAGATCAGAGCGTTACTCCGGGCAGCAGGAGACCAGAATTCCGCTATTTCTCAGTCGCGGAACAGGATCCACAGCAGATCCGTTGCTGCAGACACAGTCCAGTCGGCTCATAGCCCAAGATCGCCCCCGAGGCATGAGGGACGTGGATACCGGCGTAATCAGCACGGGAACCGTGAGCAATATGATCACCGATTCGATCGTGATGATCGAAGTCGAGTACCGACCCCTCCCCCGAGGAGCGGGTCGTATGTGCCTCGACAGCAGGATGACAGGCGCCCTCGTAGTGTTGGGCGAAGGATTCCAGTCGACTCCAGGGAGCCAGGCTTTGATGCGAGATCCATTCTCGTTCAAGGTTTGGTTGATAGGAATAGAGCTCACCGAGAAGGTCACGACAGAGACGCACCTACCAGCAGCAAAGCACATGTTTCAATGCCAGAGTGCTTTAGTAGAGCCATCAGGGCCGCTGTGATTCCTCCCAACTTCAGGTTGGCGACTGGAGTCAGCAAGTTCACTGGTGAGTCCAAGCCCGATACTTGGCTTGAAGACTACCGAGTGGCCGTCCAGATTGGCGGCGGCAATGATGAAGTGGCCATGAAGCACCTGCCTCTCATGTTGGAGGGCTCGGCCAGAGCGTGGCTGAACCAGTTAGCACCCAGCAGCATTTACACTTGGGAAGATCTCGCCCGAGTGTTTGTCACCACATTTGAAAGAACATGCAAGCGACCGGCAGGGCTGACGGAACTGCAGTCTTGCGTGCAGAAGCCGAATGAAACTTTGAGGGATTACATCCAGAGATGGATCACGTTACATCACATGGTAGAGAATGTGCCTGACCACCAAGCAGTCTGTGCCTTCAAAGAAGGCACCAAGTACAGAGAACTGAATCTGAAATTCGGTCGGACCAGAGATATGTCTCTGAATCGGATGATGGAGATTGCCACCAAGTACGCTAATGGTGAAGATGAGGATCGACTCAGGAGTGGCAAGCTCAAGTCAGTCGCTCAAGAAACCAGAGGAAATTCCAATCGGAAACAGAAGCAGAAAGCCGAGCCAGCTGCCCCTGGGGAAGCCTTGGCTGTAACCCAAGGAAAGTTTAAAGGGAAACCCAAAGGACCTTGGAACCCCAAGAAAGTTAAAGACCAGGATAGAAATGATATGTTGGATTTGCCATGTCTCTTCCACACCAAGAAAGATGAAGAGGGTAACTTCATTTACCCGAAACATACCACTAGACAGTGTCGACTCTTGATCCAGCAGTTCCAGGGCAAGCAGCCCAAAGATAAGGAAAGGAGTCGGACAAAGTTGAGGACAAGGAAGATAGTGACGATGGATACCCCCAGGTCAATTCCACCCTGATGATTTTTGCTGATGTTGAAAGCAAAAGTCGACTGAAAGTTATCAACCGATAGGTGAATATGGTTGCTCCGGTGACACCCAGTTATCTGAAGTGGTCTCAGACTGCCATAACATTCGACCGGTCCGATCACCCAACGCACATTGCCACCCCTGGGAGGCAAGCTTTGGTGGTCGACCCAGTTGTTGAAGGCACTCGACTGACCAATGTCTTGATGGATGGGGGCAGTGGTTTGAAGATACTATATGCTGAGACGTTGAAAGGGATGGGCATTCCGATGTCCAGACTCAATACCAGCAACATGAGTTTCCATGGAGTCATTCCTGGGAAGAAGGCTGAATCACTCGGCCAGATTGCTCTTGATGTGGTTTTCGGTGATTCCAAGAATTACCGCAAAGAAAAGTTGACGTTTGAAGTTGTAGACTTCCAGAGTGCCTATCACGCTATTTTGGGCAGGCCGGCTTATGCATGCTTCATGGCCCGACCATGTTATGTGTATCTCAAATTGAAGATGCCTGGCCCCAAGGGTGTGATCACCATTACGGGCAATCGGAAGAAAGCAGAAGAATGTTTTCAGAAAGGTTCAAAGATCGTTGATGCTCAGATGGCAGTGGTGGAACTGCAGGAATACCAGAAGACTGTAGACCCGAGTGATTTGTTGCGAGCCAAGAAGCCCGCTACAGAATCAGCTTTTCAGTCGTCTGGCGAAACGAAGACAGCTCACATCTACCCGACCGATCCCAGTGCTGCTCCAACTCATATCTCAACAACACTCGACTCCAAATAGGAAGAAGCGCTCATCCAGTTCCTCCGTGAGATCTGGGACATTTTCGCATGGAAGCCTTCTGACATGCCGGGTGTTCCCAGGGAGCTAGCTGAGCACCGCCTAAGAGTCGACTCAAAAGTAAAACCTGTCAAGGAACATCTCCGACGGTCCGCCGTCTAGAAGAGAAAGGCTATTGGCGAGCAGGAGGCTCGGCTCTTACCAGCGGAGTTCATCCGAGAAATATACCACTCTGAGTGGCTTGCCAATGTTGTCATGGTCCCCAAGAAGGACAAGTCACTTCGCATGTGCATTGACTTTAAATATATCGATCGGGCCTGCCTGAAAGATCATTTTCCTCTCCCCCGCATCAATCAGATAGTCGACTCGACTGCGGGATGTGAGCGACTGTCTTTTTTAGACGCCTATTCCAGGTACCATCAGATCCGTCTGTATGGACCTGACGAGATCAAAACAGCTTTCATCACTCCATTTGGGTGCTTCTATTATGTTACCATGCCATTCGGCCTCAAGAATGCCGGAGCCACATTCATGAGGATGATTCAGAAGTGTTTGCTCACTCAAATTAGTCGGAATGTGGAAGCATACATGGATGACATTGTGGTCAAGTCACGGAAGGGTTCCGACCTGCTGGCTGACCTTGCTGAAACCTTTGCCAACCTCAGGAGGTATGATATCAAGCTTAATCCATCAAATTGCACATTCGGAGTTCCCGGTGGAAAATTACTCGGTTTTCTCGTTTCCGAACGGGGAATCGACGCCAATCTAGAAATAGTCGGTACTGTACTCCGAATGAAAAGTCTTGTGCGAGTGCACGACGTCCAGAAGCTTACTGGTTGCTTGGCCGCTTTAAGTCGATTCATATCTCGTCTCGGTGAAAAGGCATTGCCTCTTTACCGATTGATGAAGAAGTCCGACAAGTTCGAGTGGACTCCCAAAGCTGATGCAGTGTTTGCAGAGCTCAAAGCTCTGCTCTCCACCCAGCCGGTGCTTGCTGCCCCAATCAGCAAGGAGCCTTTGCTGCTTTACATCGTAGCCACGGGACAAGTCGTCAGTACGGTACTTACGGTCGAGCGGGAAGAAGAAGGAAAAGCCTTCAAAGTTCAGCGCCCAGTATATTATATTTCTGAAGTTTTGACCCCGTCGAACCAAAGATATCCTCATTATCAGAAGCTTGTATATGGGATTTATATGACCACAAAGAAAGTTGCTCACTACTTCTCTGATCATTCCATTACAGTCGTCAGCGACGCTCCATTGTCAGAGATCCTGCATAATAGAGATGCAACTAGTCGAGTGGCAAAATGGGCGATTGAACTCCTTCCTCTAGATATCAAGTTTGAGGCAAAGAAGGCCATCAAGTCCCAGGCAATAGCAGATTTCGTCGCCGAGTGGATTGAACAACAATTGCCGACTCAGGTTCACTCGGAGCATTGGACCATGTTCTTCGACGGTTCCAAAATGCTGAATGGTTTCGGTGCCGGGGTGGTGTTGGTCTCCCCCCGAGGAGATAAGCTCAGATATGTTCTTCAGATCCACATTGATTCCTCCAATAATGAGGCGGAATATGAAGCACTTTTATATGGGTTGCGCATGGCCATTTCACTCGGCGTTCGTCGCCTCATGGTCTATGGCGACTCAGATTTGGTGGTTAATCAGGTGATGAAGAAATGGGACGTCAGAAGTCCAGCCATGACTGGTTATTGCAATGCAGTAAGAAAGCTGGAGAAGAAATTCGAGGAGTTAGAGCTTCATCACATACCCCGACTGAAAAATCAAGCGGCTGATGATTTGGCAAAAATAGGTTCCAAAAGAGAAGCCATTCCCAGCAATGTGTTTTTGGAACACATCCACACACCATCAGTTCAGGAGGATCCCTTCACTGAAGAGGCCCCGCAGCCAAAAAGTGCCACGGATCCGACTGAAGTTGAAGTTCCAGCTGTGGTCGACCTGATCATGGAAGTCTTGGTCATCACTCCCGACTGGACAGTACCATACATCGCGTACATCCTAAGGAAAGAACTCCCAGAGGACGAAGAAGAGGCTCGACAGATCGTCCGTCGATCCAAGGCCTTTACAGTCATAAAGGGACAGTTGTATAGAGAAAGTGCGACTGGAGTCAGTCAGAAGTGTATAACACCAGAAGAAGGTCAGATGATCCTTGATGATATCCACTCGGGGACCTGTGGTCATCATGCGTCCTCTCGGACCATTGTGGCTAAAGCATACCGAGCGGGATTTTACTGGCCAAGGGCCAATGAAATGGAAAAGGAGATAGTCGACAAATGTGAAGGATGTCAGTATTACTCCAATATGTCGCACAAGCCCACATCAGCTCTGAAAACCATTCCACTCGTCTGGCCCTTCGCTGTTTGGGGGCTGGACATGGTTGGACCACTGAAAACGGGCAGGAGCGGCTTCACTCATGTGCTAGTAGCAGTCGACAAGTTCACCAAATGGATTGAAGCTAAGCCTATCGAGAATCTTGATGCTTGCACTGCTATCAGTTTCATCAGAGAGTTGATATTCAGATATGGAGTTCCGCACAACATCATCACTGATAATGGGTCAAACTTCGATTCCGACAAATTCAGGGCCTTTTGCGCCTCTCAGGCCACACGAGTCGACTATGCTTCGGTCGCTCATCCTCAGTCGAATGGACAGGCGGAAAGAGCAAACGGCCTAATTCTCAAAGGACTGAAACCTCGATTGATGCCCGATCTCAAGCACGCAGCAGGTGCATGGGTCGACGAGCTTCCATCAGTTCTTTGGGGATTGAGGATGACCCCGAACCGACCGACCGGAAGAACCCCATTCTTTCTAGTCTACAGAGCCGAAGCAGTCTTGCCGAGTGACATGCTTCACAACGCCCCTCGAGTCGAGCTCTACTCTGAAGAAGAAGCAGAACAAGCCCGGCAGGACGCAGTCGACCTCCTAGAAGAAGAAAGAGAAATGGCCATGATCCGATCGACCATCTACTAGCAAGACTTGTGTCGATTCCATGCCAGAAATGTGAAGAGTCGAGCCTTCCAAGAAGGAGAGTTAGTCCTCCGAGTGGATCAACAGAAACCACACAAACTCGCTCCTACTTGGGAAGGCCCCTTCATAGTCACCGGAGTCCTCCACAATGGGGCGTATCACCTCTATAATGTCGATCGCCAGATTGATGAGCCACGAGCCTGGAATGCGGAGCTACTCCGCCCCTTTTATACTTGAATTCTCACTCGGATGAGATGTAATAAGAAAAAACTCCTGTAGTTTATTTATCAAAGACAAGAGCGTTATAATTTTCCCAGTGATTGTTATTGTTTTTGTTTGCGTAAGAAATCCCCCAGTGGGTGGCTTAGCTGCGAATCTGCTTCGCCTAAGTTTGTAAAAATAATTTCCTACCGAGTGGTGAGCTAGCCTCCCACTCGGGGGCTTAGCTGCGAACCCATTTCACCTAAGTATTTAAAAATCCTACCGAGTGGAGAGCAATCCTCCCACTCGGGGGCTTAGCTGCAGTCCAGTACTCGCCTAAGTTCTCTCACTCGGAGACTTAGCTGCAGTCTGGCACTCGCCTAAGTTTGAAAAAATCCTACCGAGTGGAAAGCAATCCTCCCACTCTGGGGCTTAGCTACAGTATAGTACTAGCCTAAGTCTTCTCACTCGGAGACTTAGCTGCAGTCCGGCACTCGCCTAAGTTTGAAAAAATCCTACCGAGTGGAGAGCAATCCTCCCACTCGGGGGCTTAGCTGCAGTCCAGTACTCGCCTAAGTCTTCTCACTCGGAGACTTAGCTGCAGTCCGGCACTCGCCTAAGTTTGAAAAAATCCTACCGAGTGGAGAGAAATCCTCCCACTCGGGGGCTTAGCTGCAGTCCAGTACTCGCCTAAGTTTTCTCACTCGGAGACTTAGCTGCAGTCTGGCACTCGCCTAAGATTGAGAAAATCATTCCGAGTGGAGAGCAATCCTCCCACTCGGGGGCTTAGCTGCAGTCCAGTACTCGCCTAAGTCTTCTCACTCAGAGACTTAGCTGCGGTCCGGCACTTGCCTAAGTTTGAAAAAATCATACCGAGTGGAGAGCAATCCTCCCACTCGGGGGCTTAGCTGCAGTCTAGTACTCGCCTAAGTCTTCTCATTCGGAGACTTAGCTGCAGTCCGGCACTCGCCTAAGTTTGAAAAAATCCTACCGAGTGGAGAGCAATCCTCCCACTCGGGGGCTTAGCTGCAGTCCAGTACTCACCTAAGTTTTCTCACTCGGAGACTTAGCTGTAGTCCGGCACTCGCCTAAGTTTGAAAAAATCCTACCGAGTGGAGAGCAATCCTCTCACTTGGGGGCTTAGCTGCTGTCCAGTACTCGCCTAAGTTCTCTCACTCGGAGACTTAGCTGCAGTCCGGCACTCACCTAAGTTTGAAAAAATCCTACCGAGTGGAGAGCAATCCTCCCACTCGGGGGCTTAGCTGCAGTCCAGTACTCGCCTAAGTCTTCTCACTCGGAGACTTAGCTACAGTCCGGCACTCGCCTAAGTTTGAAAAAATCCTACCGAGTGGAGAGCAATCCTCCCACTCGGGGGCTTAGCTGCAGTCCAGTACTCGCCTAAGTTTTCTCACTCGGAGACTTAGCTGCAGTCTGGCACTCGCCTAAGATTGAAAAAATCATTCCGAGTGGAGAGCAATCCTCCCACTCGGGGGCTTAGCTGCAGTCCAGTACTCGCCTAAGTCTTCTCACTCAGAGACTTAGCTGCGGTCCGGCACTTGCCTAAGTTTGAAAAAATCCTACCGAGTGGAGAGCAATCCTCCCACTCGGGGGCTTAGCTGCAGTCCAGTACTCGCCTAAGTCTTCTCATTCGGAGACTTAGCTGCAGTCCGGCACTCGCCTAAGTTTGAAAAAATCCTACCGAGTGGAGAGCAATCCTCCCACTCGGGGGCTTAGCTGCAGTCCAGTACTCACCTAAGTTTTCTCACTCGGAGACTTAGCTGTAGTCCGGCACTCGCCTAAGTTTGAAAAAATCCTACCGAGTGGAGAGCAATCCTCTCACTTGGGGGCTTAGCTGCTGTCCAGTACTCGCCTAAGTTCTCTCACTCGGAGACTTAGCTGCAGTCCGGCACTCGCCTAAGTTTAAGACACATCCCACTCTGAAGTGACGAGGTGCAGGTCGACTGTGACCTTCTCCTAGGGAGCTTCGCCACAAATACAACGAGCGCTCCATCGCCGACCCACAAGGACGACGAGGTGCAGGTCGACTGCTACCTTCCCCTTGAGAGCTTCGCCACGAATACAACGTGCGCTCCATCCCGCTCTGCAGTAACAAGGTGCAGGTCGACTGCCACCTCCTCCTTGGGGAGCTTCGACACAAATACAACGAGCGCTCCATCGCCGACCCACAAGGACGACGAGGTGTAGGTCGACTGCTACCTTCTCCTTCGGAGCTGCGCCACAAATACAAAAGTCGCATCGAATGAAGAACGATTTCCACTCGACAGGGGATTCATGAAGATATTCAACGATAAACCAAGTTCAGATAAATCCTAAAGGTTCCAGACCACAGATCGAAGTGCTCGGGCATTCAGCCTGAAAGAGTTTAACGGTTACAAAAACCACTCGGCATTCCGAGGCAAATTTAAGGTGAGGCATAAAAGTTTGTTCACTCCGCAGGAGGAGCGCTGGCAGGCTCGACGAACTCGTCCAGGTCAACACCGTCGGCGATCCGAGTGGCTGCAGCGATGAAAGTCTCCATAAAAGTTTGGAAGTCATGCTTCTGGGTGTTGGCGACCTTGATTGCTGCCAGTTTATCTTGTCGCACCTCCTTGCAATGGACGCGAACCAAAGACAGAGCCACATCAGCGCCAGACCGGGCAGAAGACTTCTTCCACTCCTGCACTCGGTCAGGGATTTCGTTAAGTCGAGTCATCAGGGACTCAAGATCATTTTGGAGTGTGGCCTCTGGCCAAAGTGCCGGGTCGATCCGTGACATGGCGACCTTCAGTCGAGCCAAGTAGTCCACGACACCGTCGATGCGGGATTCCAGTCGGAGCAGATTCATGGCAGTTTCATCTTTCACGGGAGAATTGATTGGATCCAAACCCGGTTCGATCCGCCCAGTCTCCTCCTCGAAGTCCTGGCAAAACTCTGCATTCACGATCCAAGGATAAGTCAATTTTCATACGCTGAGTCGACACAAAAAAAATCAGTCGGAACAAAATGTGCACCTTCAAGCTTGATGAACAACTTCTTGGCAAGGCTCCTCAGATAGCCCTCCAGATCGTCCCTCCTACGAGCGATGCCTTCCATATTCTCGCACGGGTTGAGGTTCTCCTTCTTCCAGCGCGAGCACTCCTTGTTGGCTTCGTTCAGAGCAGATTTCAGCTTGGTATTCTCTTCTTCCAACTGGCCGACCGAAGCCAGTTTCTGTTCAGCCAGAGCGGTCCTGTCGTCAGCTTCCTTTCGAGCAGCAGCCAAATCCTGATCCTTCTTTGCCAGAGCTTCTCTCAGTTTTTCTGCAAAGAAATGATGATTGATTCAGAAATAACAGAAGGGTAATCAAGCCTAAGACAGACCAGTCGACAAACTCGTCTTACCAGTGGCGCCATCCTTGACCTTTTTGCAGCTCTGTCTTGGCCAGCTCCAAGTCAAGGTTCAATTGAATCTGCTGTATCTCCAAGTCAGCAAAGAGAGCTCCAAGATCACAAGATTTCTGAAATCAAAGCCGAGAAGTTATTTTACAGCAAAAAACGACAAAGACAATAAGTACTAAGACTACGGTCGACTGCCCGCAGTCCACCATAGTCTCGGGGACTACACCCAGTGGGTGCACTTTGCATGCCCCCACCGGTTCTGATCCCACTCGACCAGATCGAGCGGAAGAGACAAACTACCAGTTTGGTTTACACTCGACAAAATACAAAGACTACAGTCGACTGCCAGCAGTCCACCGTAGTCTCGGGGACTACACCCAATGGGTGCACTCAGCGTGCCCCCACTAGTTCAAAAATTCAATCGACACACCCAGTGGGTGTACAGATGCAAAGATTTTCGGAAAGAGCCCTCAGATAGCATATCCTAACAGAACAAGCGGCAACAAACTAACCTGAACGTTGCTCTGGAGAGCCGAGCTGGCATCGTAGGCGGCCTCGCTGGCGTCTTGCACCGTCTTCATCTTCTCCATCATAATGCCCGCCTGGCGTATGGCTTCCTTGGCAGCATTCACTTTGTCCTCTGGGACATGATGGGTCACAAAAACTGAAGGCGGGTCGACAGGGGCCTGAGCAGTCGACAAGGAAGGCAAGGCACTCGACAATGGCACGGCGAAGGTGACAGAACCCCAATTGGCATCACCAGCGTCCTGAACGACTGGCTCCGCCCTCGGCGTCGATTGTGGCACCTCGCTCGCAGGAGCTTGCCTATTTTTCCTCGTCAAAGGCCTCTCGGGCTCATCATCATCATCATCAGGGAGGTCAATAATGTTAGGGGCTGTTCAAAGTTCAATCGACAAAATCACATCACCCAATGGTACACATTGCAGTTGAATCGACCAAAATAAAGACAGAATGGCAGAAATCATACCCAGATTAGAATTAACCGCGTCCTCCATCACCTCATCATCGTCCCTATAAGCTGAAGTCCCTGAAGTAGCAGCGCTGCTAGCTCCAAAGTTCGTCCGGTTAAAACAAGAAAAACAAACAGCACGGGGCGTCGAGTGAAGATAAAAGGAGACACTCACGCAGAAGCGACGGGGATGTCAATCTTAATCTTTGGCAACGCCTTCCGAAGCTTCGGCTCTGCGACTTTGGGATGCTTTGACGCTTTTTCAGTCGGAGTCGGCGAAGAGGTCCGAGGACGCTTTGAAGACTGACCAGCTTGAGCAATCGCCTTTTCATGGGCGCTCGGTCGTTCTTGGTCAAGTTTGGACCGCCTCTCCCTACGAGGAGGCGACTCGACTTCTTCTTCGTCACTTGGATCGTCGCTTTCTTCGTCCCCTCCACCGTCAGACTCCCATTCGCCACTGTCGCCGCTACTCGCTTCTCCTTCCGGGTCCTGCTCTTGCTCTCCGTTGGGCATTGAATACATTTCAATAATGGCCTGAAAGAAAGCAGGGAGAACAAAGTCAGTCAACTCAGTATAGGCAGCTGCGCGAGTGAATTCAGATTACAAACAAAAACTCAGAATCGGACCTTCTCTGGTACATGAGACTGGTCGAATGGAGGAACTCTCTTGGCTCCCCTGGGGTTGTCCTTGTTTCCGGTCATGCCCGACAGCCACTTCTCAAGTGTGTCGTCATCGACCTCCTCCGTGTGAATCCGAGTGGAGTCTTCGAGATCCGAATACATCCGGATGGTCTCAGGCTTGAAGAGGCTGGATGCGCCGCTGAAGGAAGACCTCCAGGAGATCCATACCGGTGACCCCGTCACGGATAAGCTGGACCACTCGCTCTACCAGCACCCGCACCTGCACCTTCTCCTCCGGGAGCACCTTCAAAGAGGAGGGTTTCCTCACTCGGTCCATGGTGAAAGGAGGGAGGCCAGTCGACTGCCCTGGCGTCGACTGATCTTTGCAGTAAAACCAGGTCGACTGCCATCCGCGAACTGAGTCGGGAAGAATCATGGCCGGAAAGGAACTTTTCCCTCTCATCTGAACACCAAGACCCCCACACATCTGAATCACTTGAGTCCTCTTGTCACTCGGATTGGCCTTTTTCACCGTCTGGGAGCGACAAGTGAAAATGTGCTTGAAAAGGCCCCAGTGAGGCCGACAACCCAGGAAATTCTCACACAAAGAAACGAAAGCGGCGAGATAAACAATTGTGTTGGGAGTGAAGTGGTGGAGTTGTGCCCCAAAGAAGTTCAGAAATCCCCGAAAGAAAGGGTGAGGAGGCAAGGAAAATCCACGGTCGACGTGGGTGGCAAGGAGAACGCGCTCACCCTCCCGAGGTTGCGGCTCGGATTCCTTCCCCGGAAGCCGCGCCGATTCGTAGGGGATTGTTGAGCGGATCCAGTCGCCCTGGATCCAGCCCTTCGGCAGGCCGGTTCGCGAGGAGGATCTGCCCCGACTGGTCGCCTTCCCCTTCGACCTCGCCGTCGCCTTCTTTGCCCGCTCCAGAGCCGCCGTGTTCTCCTTCCCAATCGTCGTCGGCGAGACGCGTACGGAGTGGTGGCGCTGGGGCGAGAGCGAGCGCGGCGAGGGAGCGTGAAGAGGAGAAGAGATAATGGGGACGCACTGTTCGAGAGACCCCAGTCCGACGCCTTATATGAGGCCGCTTCCGAGTGGCTGACTGGTAGGCCCGGGCGGCCCTTTCAAATCCCGTAACGATCGCGCGCGCGATACGTGGTGAAAAAGGTGGCGCGGGGATCGATGCGGCTCCGCTCTATCCCATCCGATTACTGCGGCCTCCCCCGTCCCGCGCGCTTCCCAAAAGTCGGATCCCGCGAAATCTGCGGGCAGCAAAACAACTTGTCAGACCGAAGATCTCCTCCGCACCGTCACTCGGAGCCTTTCAAGTAAAGAAACTCACTCGACAAAAAACTAAGAATGGATCAAGGCGACTGAAAAGGAAGTTGTTGTCATCACTCAGGTTCATTGATCCGAAACCAGATACGCTCATGGCATGAAAAATGAGTCGGGGAAATTCTCAACTCCTTCCCCACTCAAACCTCGATCCATTCGGGGGCTAATGATGAAGCTATGTACCTAGGGTAGGGTCATGGACCTGTCCAAACTGCCCTACCCAAGGACATCTCTAGAAGAAATCACCTTTCAATCGACTTGGAAGTGTTCCACTCGACAGACTCGGAGACACTCGACCAAGAAGCGATCACTCGACCAAGACCAAACCACTCGACGGCCAAGAGACCTAAAGGCACTCCGCATGCTAATGGTCGGTTATTAAGTAGCTTTTATGATCATCATAGCACTTTATTAAGGGCGTTACCTGTAACGCCCGACCTTAATGTATTTAAAACCCTGCATAACTGAGGGCCGGAGGGGTCCGGTGAACTATATATAAGCCACCCCCCTCCTCAGTGTAAAGGGTTCGCACCCCTGTAACTCATATACGCATAATCCAGTCGACCGCCTTCGGGCTCCGAGACGTAGGGCTATTACTTCCTCCGAGAAGGGCCTGAACTCGTAAACCTTGCGTGCTTACAACTTCTCCATAGCTAAGATGTTGCCTCTCCATACCTACCCCCCTACATTACTGTCAGACTTAGAACCACGACACTTGGTAGAACAGCTTTGACTCCATAAAACAAAAAGAAAGGAGTTCGTCCAGTCGACCGATTAGGAGTTGTCCTCAAACCCCAAAGAACTGATGGAAGTTCATCGACCCAAGCGCCTACTGCGTGTTTGAGATCACGCATCAGTCGGGGTTTCAGTCCTTTGATAATTAGGCCATTCACTCTTTCTGCTTGTCCGTTCGACTGCGGGTGAGCGACTGAAGCATAGTCGACTCGTGTGCCTTGAGAAGCACAGAAAGCTCTAAACTCATCATAATCGAAGTTTGACCCGTTGTCAGTGATGATGATGTGTGGAACTCCATATCTGAATGTCAATTCTCTGATAAAACTAACAGCGGTGTTGGCTTCAAGATTCTTGATAGGTTTAGCTTCAATCCATTTGGTAAACTTGTCGACTGCTACGGGCACGTGAGTGAAGCCGCTCCTACCAGTTCTCAGTCGTCCAACCATATCCAATCCCCAAACAGCAAAGGGCCAGACGAGGGGAATGGTCTTCAGGGCTGACGCCGGCTTGTGAGACATGTCAGAGTAAAACTGACAGCCTTCACATCTGTCGACTATATCTTTCGCCATTTCATTTGCTCGTGGCCAATAAAATCCGGCTCGGTATGCTTTACCCACGATGAACCGAGAGGAGGCATGGTGACCACCGGTCCCCGAGTGGATGTCGTTGAGGATCATTCGACCTTCTTCTGGCGTTATGCATCTCTGACCGACTCCAGTCACACTTTCCCTGAACAGTTGTCCTGTTATCACGGTAAAGGCCTTGGATCGACGGACGATCTGTCGAGCCTCTTCTTCGTCCTCTGGGAGTTCCTTCCTAAGGATGTACGCAATGTATGGCACTGTCTAGTCGGGAGTAATGACCAGAACCTCCATGATTAGATCGACCACGGCTAGGACCTCGACTTCACTCGGATCTATGGCGCTCTTAGGCTGCGGGGGCTCTTCAGTAAAAGGATCTTCCTGAACTGTCGGTGTGTGAATATGTTCCAAAAACACATTGCTGGGAATGGCTTCTCTCTTGGAACCTATCTTTGCCAAATCATCGGCTGCTTGATTTTTCAGACGGGGTATGTGATGAAGCTCTAACCCCTCAAACTTCTTTTCCAACTTCCTCACCGCATTGCTGTAACCAGTCATAGCTGGGCTTCTAACGTGCCATTCTTTCATCACTTGATTGACCACCAAATCTGAGTCGCCGTAAACCATGAGGCGGCGGACGCCGAGTGAAATGGCCATACGTAACCCATATAGGAGTGCTTCGTATTCTGCTTCATTATTGGAGGAATCAAAGTGAATCTGGAGGACGTATCTTGTCGGATTTCGGGTTCCGGCAGACCCTTGAGGTTCGAACACTGGGGTGCGCGCGGAGATCTCTCCCCTACCGATCTACGTCCAACCTCCTCGCTGATCTAAGCTGGAAACAACGAACAACACAAGGGACATGAGGTTTATACTGGTTCGGGCCACCATTGTGGTGTAATAGCCTACTCCAGTGTGTGGTGCGGTGGATTGCCTCAGGGGCTGATGATGAATAGTACAAGGGAAGAACAGCCTCGCGAGAGGTGTTCTTGAGCTGGTGCGATGAACTGCTGGGGTGAGTTCAGTCGCTTCTCTCTCTTTCTGCTAGGGCTCTATCAGATCTCTAGATGTTTAGGTGTGTCGATCCCCCCATGACTCTCTTTCTCTAGATGTCTCGATGTCTCACCGTCCCTCGATGTCTCCTCCTTTTTCTCTCCCTCCACTCTGCGGTGGCTACCTCTATTTATAGTGGCCTTGGGCCTCTCCCCAAATAATGAGTGGGAAGGGCGCCAACAATTGGCCATTTTGTAGGGGAACATCTAGTACAAGTTATCCTGACCAAAGGTGGTCTTCGGCTGCCAAAAGCACTAGTGATGACGCCATCTTGGGCTCCACGGTGACCTCCGTCCTGCCGCTCTGCTGGTCTTGGTCTCGTTGCACCGGAATGGTAACCTTTGCCCGATGCCTTGGCCTGTGCTTGCCCCCTTTGCACCAAAGGGGAAACAAGGACACTGCGTAGGCCGGCGCCCGCCTGGTCTCAATCGTCATGGCTTGCGTCACAGGCTCCTCGCGAGGTATCCCTGCCTTGATCTCTCCGCCTTCTCGCGAGCCTGCCTGATGAGGCTGCCTCTGAGGAAGCTTCCTGTCGTCCGCTCCGCGAGGCTTGGGCCCTCACGAGGGTCTTGAGCTTGAGCTGATAAAGATGGTCCGCGCTGGGCCCCCACTTGAGCCACGCCGCAGGCCGCAGGCAGGCAAGTCTGGGGACCCCCGTTCCCAGAACGCCGACAGTAGCCCCCGGGCCCAAGGCGCGCTCGGGCTTGGCCTAGCAGGGAAGTGAAGAGGCAAGCGCGAAGCGCCGCGGGCCCAAAAAGCCTGCGGCCTCGGGCGCCGCGTGGCATTTGATTGGATGTGGGCGTATGCGCTTCCCCACGACGCCTGGTTGTGCGCCCGGCCAAGCGGACCCGTTGTTGCTCATAGTTGTTCCTCCTTTCTGCTGCTCGCCCGCCTCCTACCTTTCCTTCCTCTTCGAGCTCCAGCCTCCGCCGTCAACCCGGCTCGAGTTCTTCCCTCTCTTCACCGCCATGGCACCGATGAAGAAAGGAAGGGGAAAGAAGCCCGCGCCTTCGCCCCGCACACCTCCGGCGTCGGGCCCCGCCATTTCTCGGTCGATCATACTCAATCCAGAAGCTTTGAACAAGGTCCGCTCTGCCCTTGCCACGATCTTCAATGAGTGCGGCAAGACCACAGTCTGGCCTGCGTCCCATGCCTCCCTTGATAGAATCATCACCGAGGTCCAATTCTTTGCTGATGCCCTATGGGCAGGTCTGGTTCCCCCTTTTCTGCCTTCTTCAATGCGGTGCTCTCCCATCATCAGATCCGCATGATGCACCTTGGGCCGGAGTCCATTACTCTCCTGGTTGTCTTTGCTTTTGTTTCCGAGCCGATGATAGGCATTCCTCCTTCCGTTGCCCTGCTACGCCAGTTCTTTTCCTTGCGCCTGAGTGACCCCACTCAGTGCTCAGGGTGTGTGAGCTTCTTCGCCATGCCAGAGACGACCGCTTCAGGGATCGACTTCGGCCTTCCTCCTCCTAAGGCCAGGTTCAGAGAGCGGTGGATGTACGTGGATGTCAGAGTGCCCAACCCTTTGCTCTCGCACCCGACCTCGCCTGCTGTTCCCAACCCAGGCTAGGATCATGAGGTGCTCGCGAGCCCCCGGCTCGCCTTCCTCTAGCGCCGCTTTCAGAGTTTGAGGGCGCTCAATGTGTCAGCGCCCAAGGTGGTGAAGGAGTTCCTCCAATGTTGCATTGATCCTCTCCAGCGCCACTCTCGCCGGATGTGGAACTTTGCGAGGCATAGAGACCGCATGCGGCTTCAGGAGGAGGACTTGGCGCCTGAAGTGCTGCGGACGGTGCTCAGGGTCTTGACTGGCGATCCTTCCCTAGGTAGCCTTCGGAGCAATGGTGTCCTCTTGCATCTTTGCTCCGGCAGGGCCGATATTGTGAGGGAGATGCCCAGCTTCGATGAGTGGGGACTGCGCCCGGCTGGCTTCATGGGGCCCCGCGAGAACCCAGCCGTCGTGGTTGCTTCCCCTGCCGCCCACAGGGGTCCTTCCTTAGGTGACAGGCCGGGAGACGAGAACCAGCGGGAGTTGAGGCGACCGATGTCGAGGTGCCGACGCCGCGAGAATCCTCGAAGGCGGCGTCTCCCGAGGCTCGCCCTGGAGCGGCGGCAGGTGCGGTGTCGCGGCCTATGGTTCCTGAGGCCGGGGCTCCCAAGGCTCCAGCCGTTCCTCGCGAGGCAACGCCTGACGGCGCCCCCCAGGCTGACTCCTCCAGCACTGATCATCTTGACGCTTCTTCTGCACCAGAGGCCGACCCATGCGCCAAGCGCTTAGGTCGGTGCCGCGTAGTCTTCGTGGCCTCTGCAAGAGAAAGGAGGCCTTGGGTGGCAACGACCGCCCCTGCCGCTTGTTGAAGCGCAGGAAGTACTTTGCCATGGACAAGTAAGTCTTCTTCTTTCTTCGCTCATTACTTTGCTATCCCTGCGACTGATGGTGGCCCTTTCAGGCCCTGCCCCGTGAAACTCGCCGAGTCAGCCTGGGAGCCATCCCCTCAAGCTTTGCCTTCTTCGCTGGCCCTGGGCTCGCCAAGCTCGAGCGGCACCCCTGCTGCCAGACCGGTTGGTGGAGTGGTCCGTTCCATAGGGCACACCGAGCCTGCGCGCCCGCTGTCCTTTCTTCATGAGTCCTCCTGGGGCACATATGGCTTGCCCCGCGTTCCTCCTCTGATCATAGATGGTGAATGGCTGAAGTCTGTATTTGGCTCCTCCTCCGTGGGTGGACCGATGCCAGTCTGGATTCTCAGAGAGGTCCGTTCAGCGATGGCTAGGGTGCCAGCCCCCAGCACCGTGCCGGGAGGGGGCTTGCTGCCTCGGGGCCCTCCGCATGCTCCGGTGGAAGAGGGTGATGCGGATGACATGCTCAGGCGCGTCCGGGAGCGACGCGCCCTTCGCAAAGAGTTCCTCCAGAGGGCGGCTGACGGTGTCCTAGACTAGGGGGTACTCAACACGTCATTTCCCGATCTGATATATTGGGCCGAGGACCCCCGTGGCCGTATACTCATGGGTCAGTTCGGACAACTGCCGCATACAAGGAAGATTCCACAAGACTTGGCGATCAAGACAAGGACTTCTCCCCACCGGCGTATTCGGCTAGGACTCTTGTTAACCTAGGCCTCGGGTGCATTATATAAACCAGGGCCAGACTAGTCGATAGAGCATACATACAGAACAACAATCATACCATAGGCTAGCTTCTAGGGTTTAGTCTCTCTGATCTCATGGTAGATCTACTCTTGTACTATCCATATCATCTATCTATCTATCTATCTATACCTATACTAATTATGCACTTCCTAGAAATTCCCATGTTAATCAGTAATTAGGAACCGTTAATCCGATAGGACCGAATTATAACGGTGTAGATTAATCTGCGTAACTCCATGCTGAAATAATGTTCAATTCGGCCAAAAAAAAACTCTTATGCTAAAAAACCCAGACAAGACGTACATGTAAGAAAGACTCTGCCCAGTTCCAATGTTAATTAAAAAATGCCTTCGATCAGGCCAACAACATGTTTGCTCACGCATGTATTAATATTATCCAAAGTGAGAGTCCATCTCTTGCTAAAAAAAGTGAGAGTCCACCTCACATACCTATAATAGAATCTCTCCTAATTTTTCTAGGCTCTTCAATATTATTCACTTTTATTGACATGTCGCAATACTGGCCAAAAGAATAAACCTGTAATACTCTTATCCTTTTGTATTAAAATAGTATAAATATGTAATTCCCTTTTAAATAAACCTATAATTTTTATTCATGATGATATTTATTTCCCATAGCTATTTTACCCTGTTTATTTTTGTTTATCTCCTTGAATCATGCCTCAAGAATTAGGCTTCAATCGGCATTAAAAAAAGAAATAAATCTCACGTCCTAAAAAAACACAGACTTTCCTTCTCCTTTAATCACGGTACAATAAACAGGAGATGCATGTCACGGTAAACAAAGATATCACAGGATACTTGCTTTCCTAAAAAATAAGAATTGAATAACCCTTAAGAAAAAAAGAGATCTCACCTCCTAAAACAAGAAATATTATCACAGAATTTCCTTCTACTTTAATCATGATATAATAAACAGGACATGTCACGTAAAAAAGATATCGTCTGATATTGCTTTCCTAAAATATTAGACTTAAATCACCATTAAAAAAGAAAGAGATCTGAAAATTCTAAAACAAATATCATCACATAATTTCCTTCAGTTTTGCTAAAGCACATCTAGATGTGCAATAAGTATTGCACATCTAAGTCCTATGTCATTGATCTTATGTTGAGATTCGTGTGGATATTTTTTTTCCTTTTTCTTTTTCTCTTTATGCTTGATTCACTCACTTAGATGTGCAATAACTAGAGCACATCTAGATATGCCCTAGACACATCCAATTTCCTTCTCCTTTAGTTAGAGTACAATAAACATGAGATGAAATGTAAAAAAAAGTCGCACGAATTCCTTCGCGTGCATCCGATACAAAAGACATGGCACGTACGATACTACTTTCTTCTTTAACATGGTAACAATAATCTCCATTAATCGCTCATCTCCCATGATAAACTTTCTAGAATTTCTGTAGCTTTCCTTCTCTAGCACGGTAACACTTGATATCCATCTAATCTCTCATCTCTCATGCTATAGCTTTCTTTCCCTAACACGCTAATGGTAATTCTCCATCTAATCCCTCATCTTCTACACTTCTCTGCGCACATTCCTCAATCTTCCTCTCCTTCACGACTTGATATCCATCCACGAAACCTTTGGTGGAAGAAGGCTCAAATCGCAGACGCCGGAAGGACACGCATATACTTTAGTGGAAGCCAAAATAGTTACAGGGTAGATATATACGCTGCTCTTTCTTCACGATGCAGCAAACTAGCGGTCTATTATGTTGTTTGTTGACCAAACCCATTTTATCGTGGACCGCCTGTTCTTAAACATGTCTACATAATTTCTCTATTTGTATATGCTTCAATTTATCTCCAAGATCCTCTAAATTATTTACATATTTCTTCTGGCAAAGTGCAGCGGGGTTCTGCCTACTGAATGTACAATTTTGTCAAGTTCTGGCATGTTATTTACTAGGATGCTATACATGTAGATCACGACCTTTTTCTGCTGCTGCAAGGGCTACTAGGAGCGTGCAACATAGGTATCCCTATAAACTCCCCTTTTCACATAAAAAATAAGGTCCATTTTTCTTGATTTGGTATTCTTTTTCCATGTGCGGTATCAACTTATTATTCATTCAAAGTGACAACAAAATGAAGATCCTATAACTCAATCTGACAAGACAAAGTGCCATCCCGTAAGCTCTGCCATCATCACCCATTCACCCGTCCAAGCTGATGTTGTTCACCACAGTTTTTCTTGCCTTTCCCCCAAAGGAGACATGATGGCTTTTCACCTGATTATGTTCGTACCGTTTTGCTTAGTTTTCTTTAGCTCCAGTACTTTGATTATCTAATAATAATAGCCCTCTATATTAGGTTTGTATCAGGACTCAGGATGCACGGGTATCTTCGCTGGATTTTTCTGATGAGATTACAGTTTTTATCAAGCTTCATTGCGGGCACTCTGCTATATTTTGTACTATATGGAAGTTGGAGTTGGAGGAGATGGATTTGTAATGATATCAATCTCCATGAACAAATTTCTTGAGAGAGAATAAAACATTTGATAAACAGTAACGAGGCATGATCAAGTATACGTGATATATATAGATGCACCTCTCTGCTTGCAACAATAAAACTTATTCACTATTCATGCTGCTTCAGTTCCTTATTGGTTTGTTATGGGAACAGAAAAACTTGAGAAGGATCTAATTTTTTTGAATGTCTGGAACTCAAAAGTTCTTATTGACATTGACCATGAAACAGTAGTAATGCCACAGGAAATCACACACAATATACATAAGAAACAATTTTAGTACCATTAGGACCTCTGACATATGTGTTGCTAATTTTGCTGTTGCTAATTTTGGGCAACTACTAATCATCCTCGCTATAAGGACTGATATGTCTACATGACGCTGCAGAGTTCTCGATTTCTTTGGGGTGGTAATTCTGCTTACAACATTTTTTTGAGAATGACTAACCAAAACATCACACATCAGTGTTATATTCAGATAGTGTAAGAGGACGTAGTTCCGGAACGTCCGCGGTCAGCATCAATTCATCATCATGTCATCCTCGAACGGCCAATTCATGCGCCATATGATTCCTCTCCCTGGGGATGTGCTTGATTAGCAATATTTAGTCAATAACTTGGCCACTAAAAAATATTGCAAATTTTTGGATTATGACCACTAGGTAATATAGCAGTTACCTCAATATCTAGAGAATTCATGTAGAAAAATGCATTACTATTTTCCTCTTATTTCATAATATGCTTTATGGACCCCGGACCATGTTAGAATTAGCCTTTATTTTCTGTATTAACTTTTTATGTTCACCAAACACTATTGACTACATAGCCATTCACAGAGGCCATGGGCTACGTTTTTTGCCTAGCGTTTCCGCCTATGTTGCTCGTCGACATATAGAACATGCTGGCTTTTGCAAAGCTACCAGAAGTATCCGTATTCTCACTTTTGTTTTCTTATAACATTTTTTCACAAATAAAAAACTTAATTACATGACAAATAAATATTTTCTGCACTTTTTTTACATGGCCTTTAGCAATGTGTATGTGTTTTCCTAATGGAGCTTTGGTAAAATGAGAAAGCATTCATACAGATACGGCCGGATATATATACAGAATATTGTGAGATACAATAATGCTATTTGTGGTTTCCATCTCAAGTTGTGTGAACATTCATGTTTCCCTACGATTGTTATACATAGTTGTGCACCATATGTTCTATCAAACTGTTAAATCTCTCTTGCTGAAAAATATGAGCTGCAAGATCAAGAATCTTATGGATTTTTATATTTATATGCTGAGCTGAGAGATTATAGGGTCTCAACGGAGGTATATTAATAACATGAGTAGTTTCTACTACTTAGTTAATTGTTTACAGTGATAGCTAGCCCGTGCAAGTGCACGGGTGGCGACTAGTCAATATTAATCAAGCAGGACGTAGGGTTTTACCTTCATTAAGAGGGTCTGAACATGAGTAACACTTCGTGTCCCTTGCCTCCTGTTACCATCCAGCCTAGACGCACAGTTCGGGACCCCCTACCCGAGATCCGCCGGTTTTGACACCGACATTGGTGCTTTCATTGAGAGTTCTGCTGTGTGATCGACAAAATGATCGATGGCTCGCCTGCAGATCAACTGCGACTTCGGCGTCTTCATCACCAGTTCAACTGGTCACCTTGGTTCGACCAAGAATTGCGCCCCGTGTTCGGATCACCATGTTCGGACGAGGGCCTTCATCAAACATCAACTCCGATCTTTATCAAGATCATGTAGGAATCATCTATGGAGCTCGGGGGCTCAACGTCAACATTGCCCTCAAGCGGCCGTGCTATTTTTTTTGGACAGCGAACTCGTATCTGCCGCCACCACCTCCTCGAGTATCGCTTTGACGATCGCTTTGGTGAAATTGTGCGGAATTGAGTCTATAACAACCCTGGAAAATTTCGTCGAGTTCCGTTGGAGGAATCTCTGGCAATACACGATATACCGGAGCCCTGTCAAATCTGGATGGGAATTTGGATGAGTTTAGGGCGTGGTGTCTAGCTTCTAGCTCGGACTTCCTTTGAAAGATCCAACTGTTGATCGGCTGCGGAATTCCTATATCTACCACCTCTCAAAATTTCAGCTCGATCCGACCGTCCAAACTCCGGGAATCTTCCGATTAGTGCATCACTTTTCGGATCTGTTTTCTGTGCGAAAACGAATCCGACCCGAGTTCATCTTTTTTATGAACGGGATTTTGGACATCCCTTTTGAAGCAAGTTTTGTATGGGGTATTGTGTTTTGTTCCCAAACACATCCCACTAACTTTAAGACCTTTTGAACATGATCTTCAACATCATGCTGGTGTCAAACCAGTCCGGCAATATTACTCCACGGCTGCCGACCTGTGCTAGACACGTCGTCACTTTATCCGAGCTCAAATTCTTCGGATCATCATCTCGGCAAGCCGAACAAGAGTCCGGCATCGCGAAGGATAAATCATCATCAACATCGCCGCCCCACGGATTACACGGAGCGGGCATACCGGCATCGCCGCACGGTCGCTTCATCAAGCCGGCATCGACCACGTCACGACCTGCATCGACAGAGCCGCACTATTGCTTCTTCAAGCTGGTGTCCATCACGCCGACCTACTTCGACTCATCGGCTGATGTCGAGGCTTCGACATCTCGGCTGGACCGGGGGCTTCGCCATCTCTTCATCAACCTACTCCGGACACTTCGGCGTCACTAGCCGACCAGCTCCGTCACGTTAGCTGGGCCGAGGGCTTTGCCTCAGCGAGTCAACCTTTACCAGCATTGCCATGACGTCGTTTTATCGCCCATCAGGAGATGGGTGTGCGGAGCGAGTCCCAATTTTGGGAATCACCTTCCTTTGGATTGCTACAACAAATAAACCAGGTGCTATTAATCCCAGTATTTTTTGCTTGTTTGGGTTCATTTTTCCCAAGGAATTATTACTCTGGTTTGTCCATGATATGTACACAGGTCTATCAAATGGTGACCGCATTAACGAGGGTCGCGTGGTGGTTCGATCAGTTTCCGTACATAGTCCGGCGAACGCCGCATCCGGAGCTCGGACCGACATGTGAATTCAGGATTTGCCATGCCTTTACTACATCACGCCGACGCCGTGCATCGACATTGACTTCGGCCCCAGGCCATATTTCTTCTATTCCTCACTTTGCATAAATTATTTATTATGCAACATTTTTTTAATTATCATTATTACTATTATCTCCGGTTTGCACTATTTTTTGTGCACAGGAAAATGATCCAGGGACTTCGGCGTCACTCTACCGGTCTGCATTGACCGTGCTATGTCACCACTTCGGCGTGTCGAGCTCTCCGCTCCGCCATCTCGGGACCAGCTTGGGGGATGGAACCTTGCCCCGCATCAAGCTCGGACCACGTCATCAATACTGAACACATTAACCAGCTAAGTCGCTTTCATGCTCAAAGCTTTAATTTCTAACTTGTGTTCGGTTCGACCAAGCATTATACTTTTTTGGAAAAAAGTTGCTTGTAAAAAATTTCCTTGTCCAAACTTTGTTTGTGATGCATAAATTCAAATACCCAATTCATTTGGGGGCTTCCTTCATGAAGCTTTTCCACTTGCATATGATTATACTTGTACGGCTTCGTTCCTTGTTCGTGTATTACGCCACAATATGCACCATATTGACTTAAGCGATTTGCAAGCTGGGTTGCCTCGCTCCTGTGTTTACCCCTACGCTCCCGATTGTTCGGCTAGGGAGTAAAGGGAGCACCTCTGCGATTGTCACGATCGGGTCGCCCGAGCTGGACCTCAGACTGGGTGAAGCCGAAAGCTAGCGCTCTTATAGTTTTCAATGATGGTCGGCACACAACGGAACTCATGAGTACAAAAAATCTATTGCACAAGTCTCATAATAACAATGAGCACCGAAGAAAGGTATCGGTGGGGGTACTATTTTCTTTGAAGATGCTTCTTACACTTCACGGTAATATAGCATAAGTTTCCTGAGCGCGCTTTGTCTGTTACAGCCTTATGGCCTGATTGCCTGGTTATTGGAAACACCGTGGATATTCTCGACCGATGGAGTACATAACACTTTTCGGTCCTTGACCGAAGAGGGAGAAGCTGACGGTCGATTAAGACGCGTTTAAAGTTCGGTTGAACATAGATATGATATAAGTACTTCGGTACATGCAATCATTCTTCTACCCAAGTCACTTGGGGGCTCTTAAGTTTATTTGAGCCGTTTTATAATAAGTGTTCTTCCTCTTAGTCGTTGCAAAGTTTTATTATTATTTATCACTCCTTTTTTCGACACGAGTGTGCGGTCACTAGCCGGGGAGCCTAATTTCTCTCTCAAAGCCACTAGAGTTTAGTTTGCTAAACTGGCCTGATGAGAAGTACTCTGCCCTCGGGATAGGAGGTTGAAGCCATAGGCTGACCCGCTCGAAGTCTTGAGATAGGATGTATCATGTTAAAGCACGACAGAAGCACTTCTTTTTTCTAAGACCAACTTTCGGATTGGCACCGAACACTTGATATTGTTCAGACGTCATGTTTTTACTGACGTTTCTTGGTTTTCCAAGCTTTTTGGCACTTTTAAACTATTTGTGCTTTTCCAGCATTAGTCTCGCAGTGCAACGCCGGACACCTTTAGGGATTCGGCAAAAACATTCTCAGATATTGCTATATATGCATCGGTTTCGAATTGTGTCTTCGGTCAATAGTTGGGTTTCCCGGCTCCTGCACTTGCTTCCTATGTTTCATTTTGTTCGGCTAGGTGTGCAAAGGGAGAACCACTGCGATTGTGCTTCCAGCTCACATGGTTAAGCACCTCAGTGGAGAAAGACGAAAACTGACTTTCACAATAAGCGTAAATTGGTCAGCGATCCGATGACTATGTTAAATGATGGGCCGTTCATAACATTGGCCGAAGTGTTTACGGCTTGACCCCGACTGTCGCCGAACACTACCGGGGGCTATTAACTGGCCTCCCAAACTAAATCCTCAATATTTTGCTCTTACATTAGAGCTAAGGTTTAATGATCATGCTTAGCATGACAACCCAAAGAAAGGAACCGATAGAGGGACTATTTTCTTTGGAAAACATTTCTTTTGTTAAACAGTAATATAACTCTCTGCGTACCTTTGTTTATAAAACTGTATGGCCAGATTGCCTTGTTTGTTGTAAATCTTTGTCCTCATAAAGGCTTTATAAAGTAGGACAAACACTCCTCGGCTACTGGCCGAGGAGGTGGAAGCGGATGGTCGATCAACAAAGTTTTGTACAATGCGGATCCGAGCATTAATGACGTAAAGTACTTGGATACATAGAGTCATTACACATAATTTGTGATTTTACTATGGATATTGATCCTTAATTCGGCCACCCGTTCCCGCATCAAGGCTCGGGGGCTACTGGGCTTCGGGCTTATTATGTACAAATATTAAAGGAGCACATTGATCCCCTGATCTGGTGTTACCACCCGACCAGTGTCTCGGAGACTACTGCATTGCTTGTCCAATGCAGAAAATTTTATGTGCAATATAGTTTCCGAGGAGATTTTGTTCCTCAGGTTGGTCGGCCGCACCCAACCTGAGTCTCGAGGACTGAGCACGCCGCTTTTAGTGTCCCGAAGTATTCTGCCGAGCTTGGACTTGATCGTCAGGCCGATTTTGCAAATCAACCCGAGTCTCAGCGGCTACTGGGATCAGCGGTCTTACGTCATCCTTCAGGTGCATCTCGGGTTTTAGACCGATACACACCTTGAGGGCTACTGGCTATATATCTCGGCAGAGAATAGATTGCACCAATAAAAATATCCACAAAAATCGGGCCACATTCGGGGTGGTGCACCACCTCGGAAGTAGCCCGGCATAAAGCTCGGGCGCTAGTGGCTGGCTCCATAGAGGGCATTTCCGGCATTAAGCTCGGCTAAACTCCTTCAAACTTCTTTGAACCAAGGTGATTTACGACACCTCAGATACATAGTCCGGTGTTGGAGCTCGGATACATTCCAGCGTTAGAGCTGGGAAGCGGTCCGGCGTTGGTGCTCGGTTGCAAAAGATACCTCGAATACAGTTCGGCGTTGGAGCTCGGATGCAAGAGGACGCTGCCACCCGGGAACAACTTCAAACCCGAGGTGTGGCATAAAAATAACAAGGCATTGATAAAGGCCGGAAACTTAAAGGGGCTCCTCGGATACCCGACGTATAAACCCGTCGAATGCATTTCGGCGATCCTCAAGATCGAAGATAAAGAAGATTTGTTGAACCAGTTTTCAAGACCAACGACCGAAGATGAAGAACAGTTCAGAAGAATCGAGGAGCGTCCCTAACTTGAAGACCGGTTCAGGGGGCTACTGACGGTGTCCTGGACTAGGGGGTACTCAACACGTCATCTCCCGATCTGATAGATTGGGCCGAGGACCCCCGTGGCCGTATACTCATGGGCCAGTTCGGACAACTGCCGCATACAAGGAAGATTCCACAAGACTTGGCGATCAAGACAAGGACTTCTCCCCACTGGCATATTCGCTAGGACTCTTGGTAACCTAGGCCTCTGGTGCATTATATAAACCAGGGCCAGGCTAGTCGATAGAGCATACATACAGAACAACAATCATACCATAGGCTAGCTTCTAGGGTTTAGCCTCTCTGATCTCGTGGTAGATCTACTCTTGTACTACCCATATCATCAATATTAATCAAGCAGGACGTAGGGTTTTACCTCCATCAAGAGGGCCCGAACCTGGGTAAAACTTCGTGTCCCTTGCCTCCTGTTACCATCCAGCCTAGACGCACAGTTCGGGACCCCCTACCCGAGATCCACCGGTTTTGACACCGACAGCGGCGGGTGCGGTGAGCCGGATCGGGGCAGAGCTTGCTGACGAGGATGCGCGCCTCGAGGCCGAAGGTTTGCGCCTTGCTGAGGAGAGGCGCAAACTAAAGGTAGTCGTCGCCCTCGTGCTTCACCAACATGATCTCGACAACGCGAAGGCTGAAGTGTCGCTGGTAGCTTCGCGGGAGGCCTGCTCCCAGGCCGTTGAGGAGGCTCGGGAGGCAGACCGACGGTGCAAGGATACAGAGGAGCGCGCACGGGAGCTCCAAGCCTGGAGCAACTCCCTAGAGCAGCATGTGGAACTGCGCCAGGCGGCCCTTGAGTCGATGGGGGGGGCTCTGTTGACCGGGCGGAGCTTCTGAAGCGCGAGGAGGCGCTGATGCTGGAGGCCGCCGAGTACAATCTTGACCTTGATCGGTTGGAGATGAGGGAGCGCCTGGTGGCTCGGGCGGAGGATGACGTTGCCGCGCGCGAAGCCCGGGCCCAGGAAGAAGTCGATCGCCACGCGACGGAAGCTCGATTTGCCCTTGAGCGTGAATACAAGACGAGGTTGGGGCTGATCAAGGCCGAGGCTGAGGGCAGGACCGCAGCCCTCAGGGCCAAACTGGCCGAAGTGACGCGGCGTGCGGACTCCTCCGCAGCCGCCCTCAGCGCAACACAGGCAGAGCTGTCCTCTTCCCGGGCCGAGCAGCTTCCTCTCCAACAGAGGGTTGATGACACCGAGGCCGTCGCACAGCGGAATGAGGACGAGATCCGTCGGCGGCGGGTTCTGGAGCATGAGCATGCCCCGATGCTTCAAACGATCAGAGAAAGGGCCAATACAGCTTTGGGCAACATCTGCGAGGCTGCCGCTAAGGAGCCGCACGAGGTCAACTACGCCGGCAACCTCCAATTTTTCACCGATGTGGTGACGCTTCTGGAGAACTACTCCGCAAGGTCCCGTTGGCTTGTCGAAGAGAGGAGCCGAGCCTTGCTCGGGCGTGCATTCTCCCGCGTCTTCTACTATCTTCTGGGCAGGGACCCCCACTTCGACTTCGATGCTGCCATCGCACCCGTGCCCATAGCCGTCCGGGGTGACCTGGCGCGATGGGTGGAGGACAATGTGGATGCCCTCGTCAGGGCCTTTTCGTCTGATGATGATGGCGTGGTTGTGGCCGCCAATGAAGTCGGTGTTGTGGACGAGCCTGGCGCTGACGGAGATGCTGGCGGCGGCGGCAATGTCAACGACGCCAGTGATGCCTCCGAGGATGCCCACAAAGACGCGGTGAGTTATATGTCCGACTGACCGCATATCACTGCTGTTTATCCTGCACGAAGAAGGTTCGGGCTTGGCCCTGAAGAACGTAAGAGCATTTTGGGAGGGAAGGCCCCTCATGTAAAGGTTTGCAATTAGTACCCTGGTAAGCATAATGTTGCGTGTGAACTTAGTCGCTGGCCCGGTGATGGGTCAGCTGACTTGTGTACCTTCCGACCCCGACGAGTCCTGAGCGGGCATGTGGGGGCCGCCGCACCTCGGGTGTCTTCTGATTAACTTGTAGATTCCGTGATGAAAACCTCTGGGAAGGGTGCGGTAACAACGGTCTTGGTTGTAAACGTGCCTGGCCCGGCTCGCGAGGGGGGGCATCCGATGCTAACTTTGGACACAAAGCCGAAACCAGAACGCGAGAGATTGCTCGAACGAGACTAAACACCCCTTCCCCCAAACACACGCAAGCATCGAGCTCAAATCCAACTTAAATCCAAATCGAAGAACTTTGTCAACAAGGAAAGGCAAAAGCAAAAGGCCGCGTCCGGCACCTAGTCTAGTCTTCGACGTCTTCCCACCAGCGCGGAGCTAAGTGCTGCCACTGGGCGTGGGCGGGAGCCCCCGAGGCCCGAGGGCGGCTCTCCGGAGACTCCGGGGCGTGTACAGCCCCACTCATTATTACGTGAGAGTGTCATGGGCGGCGAGCTTCACAGGCACTGGGTCTTCTTCACAGGTACTGGCCTTGCTTCATATCGCCAGACGAGGGCCCCGCCTTGCGCCTCACTCTGCCGCCATCGACGGCGACCGGAAACCAAGGATGACACCAATGGGGCAGAGCGGTCGCTAGTGCTTCCCCCGACGACCACGGGTCCCCTGCTGGGGGCAGGCCTTGGGGCACCTCCCCGGCAAGGGGCCTACCTCCTGAGAATGCCTTGCTCCGACCGGCGGGGACGAACCCAAATCTCGGCCCCTCTCCTGCAGCCCCCTATGCCCTCCTCCTAAGGGGTATGAGGCTGCAGAATTGGGGTAGCCACATGCTGTGGCGACCTGTATCTCCTGCGACCCATGGTTAGCATAAGCTTGCTCCTAAGGGATGAGTGGTACCCGATAGTTGCCGCCACCGGTGCGGTTGTCGAGGCTCTCCTAGGGTTCCTGAAAGAGCTCAGCTCCTGGTGTCTCCTCGCCCCAGCCTGGCCTGAGGAATGAGCCATGATCTTCTTCCAGTGCACACCCCTGATCCACCATGCGGGGCACATAGGCTTCTGGGGCCACCGCCCCGTGCGCCTCGCCGTAGCGCCCCGCATGCCACGCAGCCTGGCTAGAGTGCCGTCTTGCGGGTGATGGCGCGGCGGTCCGCCGGGGCCGAAGGCCACGGTGTGCACCCTTTCGCTGGCCTGAGAAGAGGCCGGCGTGACATGTCGCCCGGTGCTGGCGGAGGTGTTGACGCTGAACGGGCCCTGGAGTCCGCTGGAAGTTGCGTGCGCGCGCACGACGCCGCCATACGGCCCGCCTGGGGTCTGGGGTGGCAGCTGGACGCAGAAAGGAGGTGTTCCCGAGGCGGCGGCGTCTAGGAGCTCGGCTACTCACTCCAGCAACACGTCGCGGCCGCCCTCCAGCAGCCGGCACCGTAGCAGCTCTCGGGCCACCGTGAGTGCGGCCCTGGAGTTCGCTTGCTCCCGTCGGGTGTACGGCGCCGTGGTCGCGGCGTGGTTCGAGGTCCTCGCTGCCGCCCGCACCTGCTGTGGTGTGAGGGCAGGCGGCGTCTGGCCGCGTTGCCCTCGCCCCGCAGCGCCCTGCGGAGCACAGGCTGCCCGAGGGGCAAGGTTGAGGTCGCCCTGGGCCGGTGACACGGTGTGGGGGGGCCACGCTGCCCAGCGGTCGGCGTTGGCGGCCGGGTCGCTTGACATCTGAATGGCGAGGCGACGGAACGCGATGCGGAGGAAGAAGGATTCCGGCGCACCCCTAACTGGCGCGCCAAATGTCGAATTTCGGGTTCCGGTAGACCCTTGAGGTTCGAACACTGGGGTGCACGCGGAGATCTCTCCCCTACCGATCTACGTCCAACCTCCTCGCGTGATCTAAGCTGGAAACAACGACCAACACAAGGGACACGAGGTTTATACTGGTTCGGGCCACCGTTGTGGTGTAATACCCTACTCCAGTGTGTGGTGTGGTGGATTGCCTCAGGGGATGATGATGAATAGTACAAGGGAAGAACAGCCTCGCAAGAGGTGTTCTTGAGCTGGTGCGATGAACTGCTGGGGTGAGTTCAGTCGCCTCTCTCTCTTCCTGCTAGGGCTCTATCAGATCTCTAGATGTCTAGGTGTGTCGATCCCCCCATGACTCTCTTTCTCTAGATGTCTCGATGTCTCACCGTCCCTCGATGTCTCCTCCTTTTTCTCTCCCTCCACTCTGCGGTGGCTAGCTCTATTTATAGAGGCCTTGGGCCTCTCCCCAAATAATGAGCGGGAAGGGCGCCAACAATTGGCCATTTTGGAGGGGAACATCTAGTACAAGTTATCCTGACCAAAGGTGGTCTTCGGCTGCCAAAAGCACTGGTGATGACGCTGTCTTGGGCTCCACGGTGACCTCCGTCCTGCCGCTCTGCTGGTCTTGGTCTCGTTGCACCGGAATGGTAACCTTTGCCCGATGCCTTGGCCTGTGCTTGCCCCCTTTGCACCAAAGGGGAAACAAGGACACTGCGCAGGCCGGCGCCTGCCTGGTCTCGACCGTCATGGCTTGCGTCACGGGCTCCTCATGAGGTATCCCTGCCTTGATCTCTCTGCCTCCTCGCGAGCCTGCCTAATGAGGCTGCCTCTGAGGAAGCTTCCTGTCGTCCGCCCTGTGAGGCTTGGCCCCTTGCGAGGGTGTTGAGCTTGAGCTGATGCAGATGGGCCGCGCTGGGCCCCCACTTGAGCCACGCTGCAGGCCGCAGGCAAGCAAGTCTGGGGATCCCCGTTCCCAGAACGTCGACATATCTGAGCTTGTCTCCTCGGGGGGATACCAGTACCACCCCAGCATCAGAACAATTCAGCATCTTGGATCCATCAAAGAACATGGTCCAGTGCTCCGAGTGAACTTGAGTCGACAGTTGTTGTTCGATCCACTCGGCGAGGAAATCTGCCACAGCTTGGGACTTGATAGCTTTCTTTGCCTCAAACTTGATATCTAAAGGAAGGAGTTCAATCGCCCATTTTGCCACTCGACCAGTTGCATCTCTGTTGTGCAGAATCTCTGACAATGGAGCATCGCTGACGACTGTAACAGAGTGATCAGAGAAATAGTGTGCAACCTTCTTCGTGGTCATGTAAATCCCATAAACAAGCTTTTGATAGTGTGCATATCTCTGCTTTGACAGAGTCAGAACTTCAGAAACATAATAAACCGGGCGCTGAACTTTATAGGCTTTTCCCTCTTCTTCCCGCTCGACCGTAAGTACTGTACTGACGACTTGTCCAGTGGCTGCTATATAAAGCAGTAAAGGCTCTTTGCTGATTGGGGCAGCAAGCACCGGCTGGGTGGAAAGTAGGGCTTTTAGCTCTGCAAATGCTACATCAGCTTCAGGAGTCCACTCGAACTTATCTGATTTCTTCATCAGTCGGTAAAGAGGCAGTGCCTTTTCACCGAGGCGAGAAATGAATCGACTTAGGGCGGCCAAACAACCAGTAAGCTTCTAGACATCGTGCACACGCATAGGGCGTTTCATCCAGAGTATGGCACCCACTTTCTCTGGGTTAGCATCGATCCCTCGTTCGGCAACGAGAAAATCAAATAATTTTCCGCCTGGAACTCCAAACGTGCACTTTGATGGATTAAGCTTGATATCATACCTTCTGAGGTTGGCAAAGGTTTCAGCAAGGTCAGCCAGTAGGTCGGAACCTTTACGTGACTTGACCACAATGTCATCCATGTATGCTTCCACATTCTGACTGATCTGAGTGAGCAGGCACTTCTGAATCATCCGCATGAATGTGGCTCCAGCGTTCTTCAAACCGAATGGCATAGGTGACATAACAGAAGCACCCAAATGGGGTGATGAAAGCTGTTTTTATCTCGTCGGGCCCGTACAGACGGATCTGGTGGTACCCAGAATAGGCGTCCAAAAAGGACAAACGCTCGCACCCCGCAGTCGAGTCGACTATTTGGTCGATGCGAGGGAGAGGAAAGTGATCTTTCGGGCAGGCCCGATTGATATGTTTGAAGTCGATGCACATGCGAAGTGAGTCGTCCTTCTTTGGGACTGTCGGTGTCAAAACTGGCGGATCTCGGGTAGGGGGTCCCGAACTGTGCGTCTAGGCGGATGGTAACAGGAGGCAGGGGACACAATGTTTTACCCAGGTTCGGGCCCTCTTGATGGAGGTAAAACCCTACGTCCTGCTTGATTAATATTGATGATATGGGTAGTACAAGAGTAGATCTACCACGAGATCAAGGAGGCTAAACCCTAGAAGCTAGCCTATGGTATGATTGTTGTTCGTCCTACGGACTAAAACCCTCTTGTTTATATAGACATCGGAGAGGGATAGGGTTACACAGAGTCGGTTACAATGGTAGGAAATCTACGTATCCGTATCGCCAAGCTTGCCTTCCATGCCAAGGAAAGTCCCTTCCGGACACGGGACGAAGTCTTCAATCTTGTATCTTCATAGTCCAGGAGTCCAGCCGAAGGTATAGTCCGGCTATCCGGACACCCCCTAATCCAGGACTCCCTCAGTAGCCCCCGAACTAGGCTTCAATGACGACGAGTCTGGCGCGCAAATTGTCTTCGGCATTGCAAGGCGGGTTCTCCTCCAAATTCCGTGTACCTGTGAATAGTGTCCGGTTTCTTGTAAATGTAGTGCTCCTTGGCTTCTACGCCCAATAATGGCCGTCTTCCACGTGTCAAACGAATACGAAAAGTCAGGGTGTTTTCTTTATATTTACACCCCTAGTCGCGTGAATGAGCCGCCTATTTAAGGGGACGAGGATTTAGATCCAAACCACACCTTCTCCCCTCCGCGAGTATTCATCAGAGCGTATCCGACAGAGGTCCATTCTATCATGGCCGGCCGCCGCAGCTCCTCCTCTCGCCATTCCAGGCCTCAGCCTGGAGATTGGAAGAGGTGCTCCATCCTGCACAGCGAGCTAGCGATGCTCTAGACCAAGGGATTTCTCCCCCCGGCCTATATGGTCCCGGTTCGAGCTGGACTTGCCACCTATAATGGCGGAGAGCAAGCGGAGAGCGCCCCCAATCCCTCCAAAGGAGAGCGGGTATGCCTTGTCCCTTACTTAATAAGAGGGCTCGGAATTCCAATTCATCTTTTTCTCCGGGGGCTCCTGGAGTTCTATGGCCTCCAGCTGCACAACCTCACGCCCGCCTCCATATTGCATATCGCGGGCTTCGTAGCCCTTTGCGAGCTGTTTTTGGGCTGCGAGGCTCATTTCGCGCTGTGGAAAAGGCTATTCTGCCTTGTGCCCCGTTCTCAGAAGGGGTCAATATATCAAGTGGGCGGAGCCGAAGTGTGGCGCATCGCCGGGACCGGATATCTATCCGGAACCCCAAAGAAGGCGTCCGAGGACTGGCCTTCGGAATGGTTTTATATAGAGGACGTCCCGCTGCCGGATCCTGTCCGGATCGGCCTCCCTGAGTTTGATAGTGCTCCTCTAAAGAAGCGCCTAAGATGGCATCCATGGAGCCCTCAGAGGGAAAGCGACAAGGACGTTCTTTACCTGATGGGCCGGATAAGATTATTAGCCCATTCCGGACTGACCATGATCGGGGTCATGGCCGCATGCATCATGCGAGGGGTGTAGCCGCTCCAGTATAGAGGCCACCCCATGTGGGACTTCAACCGGGAGGACGACGCCACCCGCCACGGCCGTAAGGGGCCGGATTCGGCTGCCGCTCTAATAAAGACCTTGTCCGCTTTGTACAAGGGAGAAGAGGAGGAATTTCTCCACGTCAACCCACAAGGTCGATTTTCTATGTATAATCCCCCAAGTTGGGTAAGTGGACACTTTTACTTGCCCATCCGTTTTATATTCCCATCGTTAAATATTTAGTCTAACGACTTCAACGCAGGAACTGCGCCAGGCTGTTAAAGAAATAAGTAGCCCTCCTCCACAACCCGAGGATCCGGGACGGTCCCTCGACCCGGCCTCTCAAGAGGATCCGGACTTATCTGTGCAGCTGATTGATGGGGTGTTTCATCAATTGAGCAAGGACAACGCCTTGGTGGCCATCACGGCCGATTACCCAGGGCTACTCCTAGCCTCACAGGTAACTGAGACCGAAGTCCCAGCACTTTGAAAAGGGATCTATCCTCGCGTATTTTTGATTGCCGTATGACAACCGTGTTTTGCAGGGGAGGTCCTTGAGACGGGAGGCCGAGCCTGCGGCGACTAGCCAACGAGGGGCGGCAAGGCCCTGCGGGCTGAAAAGAAGTGCGGTCCGGACTGAGACGCCGGCGCAAAGGTATAGCGCGCCATCTTATTCCCAGGTGTTATTCCTTCAAGGCATACTAACGCTCGTGCTCTCTTCAGGACGAAGAGACCTCACCGGACTATATCTGGAGAGGTTGCCAATCGCGCCTCGACCAGCCAGGCTCCAAAGCCTGGTCCAGAAGCGGAGGCAAACACGAGGCGCGCACCGGAAGCTCCTCCGACAGAGGATGCGGACAGGCTGTCTGCCACCAATTCCGAGGTGGAGAGTGCCATGAACCACAGGCGTCGCCAGACAGTTCTTCGCGAAGCTTGTTTCTCCCAAGAGGCATTGGATGCCTTCAATTCGGGAGATGCGTACCTCCGTGCCGCTCAAAATGGTCTAGCCAGAGCCACGGAGCAATATGTAAAAGACATACGGGTAAGAAAATTTTGGTAATTATATATATACCAGTAACCCCCGAGACTTCAAATAGTTAGAATAACTGATTTAAGGATCATTTGTTATGCAGGTTCTTACAGAAAAGAATACCCTACTGTCCCAGGAGCTGGAAGAGTGCAAAGCCCAACTTGAGGCCGCACTAGCCGCGGCAGGGGAGCCCAAGGAGACCCCCTCTGGTAATATACGCTTCGAAAGATAAGTATTTTGCGAAGTGCGGCGTGGGTGCAAATCTGACAAATGAAATTGCAGATGGCGCCGGATTAAATCCGGAAGAGCAACAACTCCGACGCCAGCTGAAGGCTGGTGAGAGCGTGCTGACAAAGGTGAGGCGGGAGAAGAACGATCTCCAAGATGCCAACACCAAGCTGGGTGTTGAACTGAAGGATGTTCGTGCCCAGCTGTTGGACTCCGTGAAGGAGAATCAGCGGCTTCGACACGACATATATAGTAAGTGCTTAAACGAACATTGAAAAAAGAGTTCGGCGAGGAAGTCGACTAACAGAGTAATGTCTGTAGGTATGCTAACAGGTCGTCCTGCAGAGGAAATGCCCGGTTCTACGGGTGACCTTCTTCCCGAGCTCTCACAACTGCACGAGCGAGTTCGGCAGGTGATGCAAAGCGTCGCCCAGGCCTTGTACCATCCGTCTCCATGCCCGAAGGCCTTGGAGAGCTTGTAGAGAAGCTGAAGGGAGCGCGGCGGCGCTTCCAATTGTGGAAGATGTCGGCCTGCCGTCAAGGCGCCAGGGAGGCCTGGGCCATGGTGAAGACGCAGTACACGAAGGCTGATCCAAACCATATGGCCGAGGTCGGACCCGTGGGGCCCGATGGGAAGGAGATCCCTGTGAGCTTAGTATACGGCCAAGTAGAATTGGCTGCAAAGTATTCCCAACAGGACTGTAAACTAGACAGCCTGTTAGATGGTATTGAAGAGGAATAGAATCAGTCAGATTGACTATGTAATTATAATTGACATGTGTAATGCCTTCTAGCCGGATTGTAGATCGTTTGTCATGGCCGACCTTTTCAGTTCAACCTCGGGACCTGACGGTTTGGAGTGTGTCCGAATACCCTCGCGGTTATATAAGAACCGGGGTATGCATGGAGACCAGGCGTAGGGGTCATTAGTGCTTGAACAGACAAGGTCCCAAATAGTTATGTTATATTACATGGTTAGTAAGAAACATCTTCCAGGGAGAATAGTTCCATTAGGGGTTCCTTTCCCTGGGAGGCATGCCCTAAAGTGCATGTCCATTCTACGAAAAGAGACGCAGGAAAAACATCTGGGGGCGTATAGATAAATAAGTGAAAAAAATATCATCTTTAGTTCACCGACCGAATATTCCCTTAAGAACGCTAGCTTTCGGCTTCACCCAGTCTGAGGTACACATCCGGCTGACCCGGTAGTAACAATCGCAGAGGTGCTCACTTTACCACCTAGCCGAACAATCAGAAACGTAGGGGCAAGCACAGGAGCCAGGCAACCCAACTTGGCCAAAACTTAAGTCATATCGATGCATATAATGGTGAATAAAAGGTACATGTGGAAGTGTGACACATGTGTTGGGCATGAAGCCCGTATAAATAAGCTTCTATTTAAAGAAGCCCCCAGGTTTAATGAGCGCGATAGCGCATCACTGTATGAGCCTTTAAAGGCTATAAGAGAGAGAGAGGGAGGGGAGAAGGAGAGAAATGTAAGACAGGAACTATATAAAAAATGAACAGAGGAAGGAGACGAACACAGAGTCCGGCGCTAGGCATAGAATCTTCAGAGACGGGCTGCGTTCCATGGGTTCGGCTCGAGTCTGTTATCCGATGCATCTCGCAGGCGGTACGCTCCACCAGTCAGGACTTGGTCAATTATGAAGGGACCTTCCCACTAGGGCTTGAGTTTGTCCTTTTTCTTGTCCGGCAGGCATAGAACTAATTCGCCAACGTTGTAATTTTTGGCCCGTACTTGTCTGCTTTGGTATCTTCGAGCCTGCTGTTGATAGAATGCGGAACGGGCTTTTTCCACGTTACGCTCTTCCTCCAAGGCGTCCAAACTGTCCTGCCGATCGAGGTCGGCTTCTCTTTCTTCGTACATGCGCACTCGAGGTGAGTCATGAATTATGTCGCAGGGCAAAACTGCCTCTGCGCCGTACACCATGAAGAATGGTGTGTATCCGGTGGTGCGATTTGGCGTGGTCCGCAGCCCCCAGAGTACGGAGTCGAGCTCCTCTACCCAGTGCGTATTAGATTCCTTAAGGGACCGCACTAATCTGGGTTTGATGCCGCTCATGATAAGACCATTTGCACGTTCGACCTGGCCGTTAGTTTGTGGGTGATAGACAGAAGCATAATCGAGCTTGATGCCCATGTTTTTGCACCAGAGTTTTACCTCGTCGGCCGTAAAGTTCGTGCCGTTATCAGTGATGATGCTGTGGGGGACGCTGTAACGGTGTACAACCCTAGATATAAAGTCTATCACCGGTCCGGATTCGGCCGTCTTAACAGGCTTGGCTTCTATCCATTTGGTGAACTTATCCACCATGACCAGTAAGTATTTTTTCTTGCGGGTTCCGCCTTTAAGGGGTCCAACCATGTCAAGCCCCCAGACCGCGAAGGGCCAAGTGATGGGGATAGTTTGGAGGGTGGTGGGTGGCATATGGCTTTGGTTTGCAAAAAGCTGGCAACCGACGCATCGTTGGACTAAGTCCTGGGCGTCTGCCCGGGCCGTTGGCCAATAAAAGCCTCTACGGAAGGCCTTGCTTACAAGGGACCGAGCTACAGCGTGATGACCGCCGAGTCTGGCATGAATTTCAGCCAGGAGGTTCCGCCCTTCCTCTTCGGAGATGCACCTTTGAAGGACTCCGATAGTGCTTTTCTTATGAAGCTCTCCCTCATGGACTTTATAGGCTTTAGATCGCCGCACTATGCAGCGTGCCTCATTTTGGTCCTCGGGGAGTTCCTGCCTGGTAAGGTAGGCGAGGAATGGTTCTGTCCACGGGGCGATGACGACCATTATTACGTGGGCTGAAGGTATTATTTCATTGGCAGAGCCTCCAATTATGTCAGAGTGTTCGGTGTCGGGCAGTGCGGTTGGGGCCGGGCTGTTATTGCCAGGTTCCCCTTCCCATACTACGGACGGGTTGAACAGCCTTTCCAAGAAGATGTTGGGGGGGACTACATCGCGTTTTGCGCCGATGCGTGCCGGGACATCTGCCGCCTGATTATTTTCCCGGGCTATATGGTGAAATTCGAGCCCTTTGAACCGAGCTGACATTTTTAGGACGGCGTTGCAATAAGCTGCCATTTTTGGATCCTTGGCAGCAAAGTCTCCATTTATTTGGGATATTGCGAGGTTCGAGTCCCCGCGCACCTCTAGGCGTTGAATGCCCATGGATACTGCCATCCGGAGACCATGTAAAAGGGCCTCATATTCGGCTACGTTGTTGGACTCTGTGTACACTATCTGGAGTACGTATTGAACTATGTCTCCTATGGGGGACGTCAAAACGATGCCAGCCCCTAGACCGGCCAACATTTTGGAGCCGTCGAAGTGCATGACCCAGTTTGAATATGTGCCGTACTCTTTAGGGAGTTCGGCCTCCGTCCATTCTGCGACGAAGTCGGCCAAGACTTGCGACTTGATAGCTCGCCGTGGCTTGTAAGTTATGTCGAACGGGAGGAGCTCAATGGCCCATTTTGCAATCTGGCCCGTCGCGTCGCAGTTGTTTATAATATCGTTAAGTGGAACTTCCGAGGCTACTGTTATTGAACACTCTTGAAAGTAGTGTCGCAACTTCCGGGATGCCATAAATACCGCGTACGCAATCTTTTGATAATGCGGGTACCGTGACTTGCATAGAGTAAGGACAGTGGACACATGGTAGACCGGCTTTTGAAGGGGGAATTTGTGTCCGTCCGTTTCTCGTTCGACGACGAGCATTGCGCTTACGACCTGATGGGTTGCTGCAATGTATAATAGCATTGGTTCGCCAATGTTTGGCGTGGCCAGGACTGGGTTTGTTGCCAAGATGGATTTTATTTCGTCGAGTCTAGCCATGGCTGGATCCGTCCACTCGAAGTGTTCGGTGCACCGAAGGAGGCGGTAAAGGGGTAGGGCCTTTTCTCCCAAGTGGGAGATAAAGCGGCTTAGAGCCGCCACGCATCCGGTTAATTTTTGTATTTGTTTGAGGTCCTTCGGGATATCCAATTGTGACAGAGCTCGGATCTTGGCTGGATTTGCTTCAATTCCTCTACCGGATACAATGAAGCCCAAGAGCTTTCCGGCTGGAACGCCGAAAACGCATTTTTCCGGTTACCGAATGTTAGCCTCAAGTCGTCTACTAGAGATTCGACATGTCTTGTTTTAACGACCACATCATCTACGTATGCCTCCACTGTTTTGCCGATCTGGTTTGCCAGACATGTCTGAATCATGCGCTGATATGTTGCGCCGGCGTTTTTGAGCCCGAAGGGCATTGTGTTGAAGCAGAATGGGCCGTATGGTGTGATGAATGCCGTTGCGGCTTGGTCTGACTCTGCCATCTTTATTTGATGGTAGCCGGAGTATGCATCGAGGAAACACAACGAATCGTGTCCTGCGGTAGCGTCGATAATTTGATCGATGCGGGGGAGAGGGAAGGGATCCTTTGGGCAAGCCTTGTTAAGGTCTTTAAAATCAACGCACAGGCGCCAGGATTTGTCCTTCTTTGGTACCATCACCAGGTTTGCTAGCCAGTCCGGGTGTTTTATATCTTTGATGAATCCGGCCTCCAATAGCTTGGCTAGTTCCTCTCCCATGGCCTGTCTCTTAGGTTCGGAAAAACGCCGAAGAGCCTGTTTGACTGGCTTGAATCCTTTTAGGATATTTAAGCTATGTTCAGCCAGCCTGCGTGGGATTCCTGGCATGTCTGAAGGGTGCCAGGCGAAAATGTCCCAGTTCTCTCATAGGAACTCTCGCAGTGCGGCGTCTACATCAGGGTTTAACTGTGCCCCGATGGAAGCTGTTTTATTGGGGTCCGTTGGATGGACCTGGAATTTGACTATTTCGTCCGCCGGTTTAAAGGAGGTGGACTTGGATCTTTTGTCGAGTATCACGTCGTCCCTATTCACCGTGGAGCGCAGCGCAGTCAGTTCCTCAGCCGCTAGGGCTTCGGATAGCGCCTCGAGGGCCAGTGCGACTGTCTTGTTTTCGGCGCGTAGTGCTATGTCCGGATCACTAGCGAGAGTGATGATTCCGTTAGGCCCGGGCATCTTGAGCTTCATGTACCCGTAATGGGGTATTGCTTGGAAGATTTTAAACGCTTCCCGCCCGAGCAGAGCGTGATATCCGCTACTGAACGGGGCCACTTGGAACGTGACCTCTTCGGACCTGTAATTATCTGGCGTGCCGAACACCACATCTAGTGTGATTTTTCCTATACAGCGCGCTTCCCGACTGGGGATTATTCCTCTAAAGGTTATGCTGCTTCGCTCAATGCGGTTCCAGTCTATTTCCATTTTTTGAAGGGTTTCCTCATAAATGAGGTTCAATCCGCTGCTGCCATCCATGAGTACCTTGGTAAGACGAAAGCCGTCCACTATTGGACTGAGGACCAATGCGGCTGGTGCTCGGGCTGTTCGGAATTTAGGTTCATCACTGGCGTTAAAAGTAATAGCCGTGTCACTCCATGGGTTTATTGTTGCTACTTGGTAGACTTCGGCAAGGCTACGGAGTGTTCTTTTTCGCATATTATTTGATGTGAAAGTCTCGAAGACTGTTAATACCGTACTGGTGTCCCTGGGGTGGCTTTCTGTGGCTTCTGGAATTAGAAGATCTTCGCCAATTTTTGCCACCTGCCGGAGTATCCAACATGCTCTAAGGCTATGAGTTGGTGTGGCGCCCTCTGCACTTTGAATTTTACAGGGTCCATTAAGCCATCCTTCCAGCACGGTTCCATGCCCTGTAGAGGGCTTTTGCTTTTTGGTACTGAACCCGGGTGTCTGGCGATGATGCACCCTTTTATTTCGGACTGGGTTTGTATTCAAGGCCGGATTGTCCCAAAATTTTATGTCGGTTTTCCAGGTGCTTTCCATCGCACAGTACTTTCGTACTATGGACGCCAAGTCAGCGAAGCGTGTAATATAACGGCGACTTATGGCGTTGAGGATTCCCTTGTCCGTGCAATTATTGCAGAAGAATGAAATTGCGTCTTCCTCGCTGCAGTCCTTTATCCTGTTCATAACCAGGAGGAATCTGGCCCAGTAATGATGTACTGTTTCTTCAGGCTCTTGCCTAATTTGGGATAGATCGCTTATGTACGGGTGGGTGGGTCGAATCAAATCCAAAACCTCACCCAATCTGAGACCCTGGGGCCAAGGAGTTTCCGAACTCGGAAGTTTGGATTCTTGGATGCTGTCCAATGAATCTAGCCCGTTGCCTGACTTTAAGTTTAGGTCTTGAGTGATGTCCTCCCCTCCGTGGGTATCCGGCTTGGAGGGATCAGGAATCCGGACATAGCTAGTCCTTAAGATAGATGAAGGGTCGCTGCACTGTCCCTCTACCACGGCAACGTGATGGGTGACCTGGGGAGAGTTAATCTCTCTTAGACCGGGTTTAGGCCCAATCTGGTCGTAATCCATAGCGACTCCCAGGGCGGCGAAGCGATCCAAGAGCTCGTTTAGGGAAGAGAGCTCCATTGGATCTAGCTGCTCGGCGAATTCCGAGCTGACGTGAAGATTGCTTTTGATGACCCGAGAGGTCATCATCGGCGCAGCAGCCGAACGGGCGGTCATAAGGAAACCACCTAGCCTGAGAGTCTGCCCGACAGCCAAAGCTCCCTTAGCAATGGTGCCGTCTTTAAAGACGGGATGAGGCATCCTTCCTGATGGCGACGGCACAGAGGAACTCTCAATGAAAGCACCAATGTCAGTGTCAAAACCGGCGGATCTCGGGTAGGGGGTCCCGAACTGTGCGTCTAAGCGGATGGTAACAAGAGGCAGGGGACACAATGTTTTACCCAGGTTCGGGCCCTCTTGATGGAGGTAAAACCCTACGTCCTGCTTGATTAATATTGATGATATGGGTAGTACAAGAGTAGATCTACCACGAGATCAAGGAGGCTAAACCCTAGAAGCTAGCCTATGGTATGATTGTTTTTCATCCTACGGACTAAAACCCTCCGGTTTATATAGACATCGGAGAGGGCTAGGGTTACACAGAGTCGGTTACAATGGTAGGAAATCTACATATCCGTATCGCCAAGCTTGCCTTCCATGCCAAGGAAAGTCCCTTCCGGACACGGGACGAAGTCTTCAATCTTGTATCTTCATAGTCCAGGAGTACGGCCGAAGGTATAGTCCGGCTATCCGGACACCCCCTAATCCAGGACTCCCTCAGGGACCATGATAACATTAGCTAACCACTCGGAGTGGTAAATCCCACGGATAAACTCAGCCGCCAAAAGCCGAGCCACCTCTTCACCGATTGGCTTCCTCTTTTGTACGGCGGACCATCGAAGATGTTCTTTGACTGGTTTCACTTTTGGGTCGACTCACAAACGATGCTCAGCCAGTCCCCTGGAAACACCTGGCATGTACGAAGGTTTCCATGCAAAGATGTCCCAGTTCTCACGGAGGAACTGGATGAGCGCTTCTTCCTATTTGGAGTCGAGTGTTGTTGAAATTTGAGTCGGAGCAGCATTGGGATCCATCGGGTGAATGTGAATCAACTTTGTTTCGCCAGACGACTGGAATGCTGAATCCATGGTAGGCTTGTTGGCTTGCAACAAATCACTCGGATCTGCATTTTTTTGATATTCCTGCAATTCTACTACGGCCATCTGTGCATCGGCGATCTTTGAGCCCTTCTGGAAGCATTCTTCCGCCTTCTTCGGACTACCAGTGATAGTGATCACCCCTTTGGGACCAGACATCTTCAATTTGAGGTACATGTAACATGGTCGAGCCATAAAATGTGCGTAAGCTGGCCTGCCCAAAATAGCATGATAGGCACTCTGGAAATCCACAACTTCAAATGTCAACTTTTCTTTGCGGTAATTCTTGGAATCACCGAAAACCACGTCGAGAGCAATCTGGCCGAGTGATGTAGCCTTCTTGCCAGGAATGACCCCATGGAAACTCATATTGCTTTCACTGAGTCTGGACATCGGAATGCCCATTCCTTTCAACGTTTCTGCATACAGTATATTCAGGCCACTGCCCCCACCCATCAGAACCTTACTCAGTCGGGTGCCTTCGACTACTGGGTTGACCACCAACGCTTGCCTCCCAGGGGTGGCTATGTGTGTTGGGTGATCGGACTGGTCGAATGTAATGGCAGTCTGGGACCACTTCAAATAACTGGGTGTCACCGGAGCAACCATGTTCACTTCTCTGTTGATGACTTTCAGTCGACTTTTACTCTCAACGTCGGTGAAAATCATCAGAGTGGAATTCACATGGGGATAACCATCATCATCCTCTTCCTCGTCCTCAACCTTGTCTGCTTCTTTCTCCTTTTCCTTGGGTTGTTTCTCTCGGAATTGCTGGATTAGGAGTCGACACTGTTGAGTGGTATGCTTCGGGTAAATGAAATTACCCTCTTCATGTTTTTTGGTGTGAATGTGGCATGGTAATCCATCACATCATTTCCATCTTGATCTTTTACTTTCTTGGGGTTCCACGGCCCTTTGGGCTTCCCCTTGAACTTTCCTTGAGTCACGGCTAAGGCTTCACCAGGAGCGGCTGGCTCGGCTTTGCGCTTCTGCTTCCGACTGGAGTTTCCTACTCCAGTTTCGTGGGCGACTGTTTTGTGATTGCCACTTCGGAGTCGGTCTTCCTCTTCACTGTTGGTGTACTTGGTGGCAATTTCCATCATCCGAGTCAGAGTCATATCTCCTGTCCGACCGAATTTCATATTCAACTTCCGATATTTGACGCCTTCTTTAAAGGCACAAATTGCCTGATGATCAGACACATTCTCCACCGTGTGGTGCAATGTGATCCATCTCTGGATATAATCTCTCAAAGTTTCATTCGGTTTCTGAACGCAACATTGCAATTCTGTCAGCCCTGCCGGCCGTTTGCAAGTACCTTCAAATGTTCTGACAAATACTTGGGCAAGATCTTCCCAAGTATAAATGCTACCAGGTGCTAACTGATTCAGCCACGCTCTGGCTGAGCCCTCCAACATCAAAGGAAGGTGTTTCATGGCCACCTCATCATTGCCACCACCGATCTGAACAGCCACTCGGTAATCTTCAAGCCAAGTATTAGGCTTGGACTCACCAGTAAAATTACTGACTCCAGTCGCCAACCTGAAGTTGGGAGGAATCACTGCAGCCCTGATGGCTCTGCTGAAGCACTCTGGACCTGAGACATGTGCTCTGCTGCTGGTTGGTAGATCTCTGTCACGACCTTCTCGGTGAGCTCTGTTTATGTCGACCAAGCCCTGAACGAGAATAGATCTCGCATCAAAGCCTGGCTCTCTGGGCTCGACTGGAATCCCTCGCCCAACACTGTGAGGACGCCTGTCATCATGTTGCCAAGGCACGTATGACCCACTCCTTGGGGGAGGTGTGGGCACTCGACGACGATCATCACGATCGACTCGGTGATCATACTGCTCACGGTTTCTGTACTGATCTCGTCAATCTTCATGTCCCTCACGCCTCGGGGGCGATCTTGGGCTGTGAGCCGACTGGACTATGTCTGCAACCACGGATCTGCTGTGAATCCTATTCCGCGACTGTGATACTACTATGTTCTGTTCACCCGCGGCTCGGAGCAAGGCCCGGATCTGCACCAAACCCCGACCAGCTTCTGACTGGGAAGGTTGAATTGACTCTGCTATTCGGGCCGCAGCTGCGAGATTCTGGATCGGAGTTCGATATACCTGAGTCGGAGGCGGAAAAGGTTGACTGGATTCAGGAGCACGCTGTCGAGCATGCTCGTCGAGTGCGCGCTGGAGGTTCTCCAGTTGAGTGCGCTCAGCCAAGTTGGCCAGGCGCGCCTCCTCCAAGGCCCGGGCCTCAGGGGTTTCTCCAACGATAAGAGTGTGAAGTGCATCCATGTTCCGGTGGCGAAGTTCTTCTCTCTGCTGCGAAGAGAGGGGTTCATGCGGTACTCTTCATGAACACGCGACGGATCACCAGCCCCATCGCCTCCGTCTTCTTAGGTGAAGCCAGGAGGACTGCGTGGTCCATTGACCATCAAAACTTCCGCCGCAGGGTCGCTGCTATCGCACTCGGATGCAGTCTCTACCGAGCCAGTCGACAGATCGAACAGGCCTTAGAGGGTTTCGTCGGGCTCGATTGCCGTGACTTGGGGGGTGGCCGACTGGCGAGCCACCGCATGCTTCACCCACCGCTGAAGCCTCGATCGACCGGAACGTTTGCTCTGGCGGGCCGTAGGGAGGGGGAAGCTACAGGAGCCGACCGATACTGGGTCAACGGCTGCCGCAGGAGGACGCCGCGGACGCACGCGCGAAAGTGCATCGCCCCGCGGACGGGGAGTGCGTTGACGTCGAGTGGATCCTCCTGAAGCCAAGCGAAGTCGTCAGCGACAAACACGAGCGCGTCGAGACGGATCTTGCGGTCCTCAGCCAAACCTCCGCCTAAAACCATGGTGAAGGGGATCGGAAAAATTGCAACTTCTCCAAAAAGTCGCTAAGACACCTGCCCCACGGTGGGCACCAACTGTCGTGGTTCTAAGTCTGGCAGTAGAATGGGGGGTAGGAATGTAGAGGCAAGATCCTAGCTATGGAGGAGTTGTACACACGAGTTTTACGAGTTTAGGCCCTTCTCGGAGGAAGTAACACCCCTACGTCTCGGAGACCGGAGGAGGTCGACTGGATTATATGCGTATGTGTTACAGGGGGTGCGAACCCTTGTCCCTGAGGAGGGGGTGGCTTATATAGAGTTTGCAGACCCCTCCCGCCCTCAGTTACAAAGGGTTTAAGATACATAAAGATGGGGACGTTACTGGTAATGCCCGTAATAAAAGTACATAATAACCATTAAGGATATGACTTAAATCCCTACCGTTGAAGAGCGGAGTGGCTCTAGATCTTCTGGTAGTCGAGCGGTTGTCCATATGGTCGAGTGTATTTAGGACTGTCGAGTGGAACATGGCTTCATGGTTGAGTGGATGATGATTTTTCTTCGACTGCTTCTGGTTCTTTTAGGGATGTCCTTTGGGAGGGTATCTTGAATAGATCAATGACCCTACCCTAGGTACATAGCTTCATCACTAAGCGCGTTGGTTGCGTTGAGCTATTGTTTTTGTGTAGGTACGAGGGACTCGCGCGTACCCTCCTACTGGATTGGTACCTTGG